>NC_041398.2:29997093-30297093 GCF_900747795.2 Erpetoichthys calabaricus
TTACTCCATGTAGTTGCATCTTTTCTAAGTCCCCAAAATTGAGCAGTCACTAAGTTAGTAAGGTAGAATCCAGCACGAGTCAAATGCATAGCAAAAGAAATTCCACAGTCCAAAAAAGGTAATTTTAAAAAAAGTTTTGTTCTTACATATATTTTCACTAATCACAAAATTCAGGAAAAAGGTTATTACACACACATAGTAAAAAGCAAAAAGGGAAAAAAACGTCTTCTCTGTTTCATTACTCTGGTAGCTTTCTCATGTTAACTTAAGTTAATTTCTATATTTACACTACTCGTCAAAATTTTAGAACACCTAAATTTTTCTTCAAATTTAATCGGTTGACATACAATGAATGACCTAAAATGGTGAAAAGGTAAGCAGCAAAAAGGCCAAAGGTTTAAATATCAGAATCAAAGCTCAACTTCAAGTGCAGCTTAAGAGTGGTCAAAAAAAGCAAGTCTCAGTTTCTACTGTGAAGTGGAGACTTTGTACTACAGGTTTGACAAGGCTAGTGGCAGGAAGAAAGCCATTCCTTAAAGGACAAAATAGGGCCTTGAAGTACCAGCTGTGGACTACTGCAGACTGGAAGAAAGTCTTATGGACCGATGAATCAAAATTTGAAATCATCAGTTCATCACGCCATCAAGTTGGTGAAAGGATGGTTTCTCAGTATGTAACGCCATTTTTTATTATTTTTCCCATCAGTTCATCACGCCATCAAGTTGGTGAAAGGATGGTTTCTCAGTATCTAACGCTATTTTTTATTATTTTCCATTGTTTATTTGTTCTATATCTTGATTTCATGAAATATTAAGACATTAAGCTGAGTGCATTTCCATAAAAACTGAGGTGTTCTAAAACTTTTGGCTGGTAGTGTAAATGTGTTACTTTTCTATGGCAAACATACATAGGCTTTACTTAAGTATGCTCTGTACATTCAATGTGTTCAGTACGTTCATTATGGTTTGAAAGTTTTTGCCCTCCATGCCTTACCAACTGAAAGGCAGATCATAGACTGAATTAGTCTCTAGTAAGAATGACCAGAAATAACTAGAATATTCCATTTACAATTTAGCTTGTAGAGCTTATAATTGAACCTTCCGTTGACTATGCACTAATGTATAGCAAAACATCTTAATACATAATTCGCCTGCCTCCTCACTCACTCACTCACTTTCGTCCGTCCGAGGCCGAATGCGCAGTCGCCTTCTGCTCACGTCCGAAGCCGAATGCACAGTTGCCTTCTGCGCAGCTGCCCGAAAAACCTTATGAGACCGACATCCAACCCCTGCATCACAGCAGGCGGCGTATTTACGGCCGCAAAAATTCAAAGAGAAAGGCAACTTCGATTAAAGCTCTAGAGGCCTGAAAGGCGATTTCGACTACAGCTCGAGGCCTAATTACGCATTCTGATTCAATTACGCATTCATTCAATACACCTATATCAGGTTTGTGGTGCTTATGCTTATTACTATTCCATATTGTACTGGAACATTCATCATTCAATATTATGCTATAGGCCTGGAAAATTAATCAACTAACAGTACAAGCCTGTACAGTAATGAGTAAAGCAGACTACAATCATTACAAAACAACTTCTTCGTTACTTATCATTTGTTCTTCATACACTGCTGACACAAACTCGTGCCTGTTTCATCTTACGTTGTCGAAACGGGCTCTTTGTCTAGTTTTAACATAATAAGGAAAATACTGCTGTCAATTTAATATGACCTAACTTACTAACAAATGGCTCTTACACTCTCTGTAGAATAACGACTAGTAGTACTGCTGTTTTTCTGTATTTAAGCACAAGCAGATATTGTTCATACAGTGTTTTACCTCATAATAAGTGAGTAAAGCCACAATAAGGGAAGGGTCCTTACTTATCAAAAGTTATAGCCAGTTTAATACCATACACAAACCTATAAGTCAAACCAAACATCATTTTTTCAAACTGTGTCTCCCAGTGAAAGAATATAATTTTTTTTAAATCTATTGAAATAGTACTCACAGAATGCCAAATAATTTCTCATACTTCTTAACACCCTCAGTCCAAGCCTTTTCATAAATCTGTAATTTAGTTATTAACTAGCAGTACTCTGGTTTTTGGCATTCGTATGTGCTGTTGTTAAAGCATGATTTCTTTCTTATCTGATAACTGTTGTTCTGAGAGAAGGTACTACGTATATCTATAGCTCGTTTGAGAGAGAGAGGTGTTAGAGAAATGTCAGATGATCCATATTACCATAATTAAAGGTAGAGTTCTAACAATATTAATTTTTATGTAATGTTTCAGTCAAGATGCCTCATTGACTTGACTTTATGTTGTGAATTTCTTGGCAAGGGTATAATCAGATCAAAAGTAAATAAGGGTTGATCAGAGGAGGAGTGATAACTACATTCTTGTTTATCTTGGCGCTGGAGAGTGGCATCGTGTTGCATGCTGGTCATACATGTACATGAAAGTACTATTAGTATTATAACTACATGAAAGTAAGGATTTAACTGTATTGTGAACATGAGACAGTACTACTTCCACTACTATTAGTACTACATGGAAGTAAGAATTTCAATGTACTCTACATATGACACTACTACAACTACTTGCCACTACTACGTCTTGAAAGTCAACACCATAAACAGCAGTAAGATGTAATATATAATCATGAGAGGTGTACTAGAGAGACTGAAGCCACATTATCTGAAGAAAGTTATGCTGTACTTATCATGGGATGCAGTAGACTGAAAATCATTCTTGAAATGAACAGATAAAGGGTATATTTTCAGTCCTGAATCCATTCTGTACACACAAGCCTTTCTGTGGATGTCTGAAGAATTAGGTCACTAGGTCTGGAAGTGTCCTCATTGTGCATCAGAGGAGTGCCACTCACTGGATGCTACAGCTGTAAAATGCTTTGGCTGAGACTGAACGTAACCCTTTAATGCTATAGTCTGAGAGCCTGGGTAACTATGTGGACACTTCTGGCAGGGAACAGATGAGATGTGGAGCAGCTACAGTTCTTAGCTAAAATGCAATGCTGCTTGTTGGAGCTCATAACTTAAGTAATGGTTTACAAATAATAAAAGTTGCTTTTCTTTCGCACAAATATGAATTGTGAAGTTGTACATTCTATAAAGTAAGGATGTGTTATCTCCTTAGTAGTACGTACTTATCTGTGCTCAGAGATATTTTTCCATTAAATCATCTTTTGTGGTGTAGCTAGCAAGGAGTTGCTCTGGAAGAAGGTAGCACCAGTGTGGCTACCAGGTGTGTACGGGCATTGTGGTTACAAGTCTAAATACTGTGTTAGTACAAGAAGAAGAGGGCCACCAGAGTAAAACAAGGCCTACAACAAAAGTGGATTCCATGGTAGTATAATGCTTGGCTGAATTTAAATTTACTTGTAGTTTGGATATACATGGAGTGGGATGAGGTAGCACTTTTGTGAGACGAAAAAATTAAATGCCAAATGCAATACTTGTGTTTTTGTGTGGCTTAATTTCCAGTGTACCTAAAGATTATTCCTGCCAACACACAATGGCCAATGTTATACTTTGCACCTGAGATGATAGTAAGGGAGCATTTATCTTGATCTACAGTTATTATCGAACATTGTACCTTAATTTAAGCTGAAGCATTTATTTCTAGTTTATGAATCATTTATAGGTTGCAGGGTGCACAGAGCATTCTTATCAGTGCACTAGCAAAATTTACTTGCCCTTATGAAAGCATAGTGGGAAACTCTACAATTTACTGTCTTAAACGATGGGGGTGTAATCTCAGTTGCAGTAGTAAGAAAGCATATACATGCTGGAAATGACCAAGTCTTAATAATTGGTAGGTATGATTACTTGGCTTAATCAAGAGAAAGTTCTGAGTAGAGAGAATATAATGTGCTGTGCCATTCTGCTCTGGATAATAAGCCATGTCTAAACGCTTAGCTTTGAAGAGTTTTGGAAGTGTGCCCATGGTGTGTTTTCAAATGCCTTGAATTCTCTGTCAAGTGGTAATTCCTTTGAAAGACTCTAATGTTAAGATTTTATTTACTTCTTGGTCCTTAACATTTTTTAAATGTTAAAAAGGACTTCAGATGCTTAGTCTGGCAGAGTTTTCTCCTTGGATTTCCCCGTCTGGTTTCCAAACCCCAGACTTGCGTTTAAGCTTGTCTGAGCAGCTCCCTTATACACTGCTGTTGATCAGAGCTCATTAGGAATGCCCTTTCATTCCTGGGCCTTTCCGTACTTAACAGGAACTTGGCCTTGAGAGTTTTGCATATGTTATTATTTATTTTTTTTTCTTCTTCTCTTTTTCACTCAAGGTTTTTTTTAAGGCTGCTTGTTTTTAGATACTTCTGTTATTGTCTTTGTCTTGGACCTGTAGATTTTATTCCTTAAATAGTACTGTCTTCCATTTCAGTAGTAGTTGTTCACTGAATCACTGTACAGGACTTAAGTAAAATCTGACAGTCATGAATTTAACAAAAGTAATAATAAAGGTCATCACAAACTTTTATGTAGCTCATTTTTCATTGCTCATAGTGAAACGTGCGTTACCTTTTTTTTTTTTTTGTAACCTTCAAACACCTTTTTCACTTTTCCATCTGAAAGAGGTACTTTATATGTTGCAGTATCATTTAGCTGTTTTTAGGGAGATAAGGAGAGTCAACCAAAAATGGCTAAAAATTAGGAAAATTGGATTTCAGGTGAATTTATTTCTGTAGGCAGTTGCAAAGTTATATGGTGGCGACATGCCGCTATTGTGAAGGCAGAAGCAAACCTCACCACAGATTGTAAAAAAGAAATAATGCTGATTTGTTTTGTATTATTGTATTTTGCCTGGGTAACCATTATGTTTATAGTCGTCAACAATCTGTATCTGGGGTGTCGAACTCTGGTCTTGGAAGGTGGCAGTGGTTGCAGGTTTTCATTCTAACCATCTTCTTAATTAGTGAGTCATTTTTGCTGCTGATTAACTTGTTTTGCTTTAGTTTTAATTAACTTGAGTCAGGCCCCTTAGTTGTTTCTTTTTACTTAATTAGCAGCCAAAACAATAATGAGACACAAAACAAGCCGCCACGTGACCAGCTCACCTGTGCCCGTCACACAATATCTGAAAATAAAGAAAGGTGAAGGTCTCAGGAACATTAATCTCTCGGGACACCAAAATGTTTTGATGATGTTCTTAGAAAAAACAGAAAATCAAAAGTTTTGGAAATGTCTGCTTGTGGCAGAATTGAGAGCAGCAACATGCTGTGAAATTAAATAATGGGTTTCATTAATTACCAGCAAGAATTTGCTTCTCATTAAGAAAGTGGTTGGAGTGAAATTGGTTGGAGTTTGAAACCCCAGTTTAGCTGGTCATCTGTTGGCTTGTTTCATGTCTCATTTCTGTTTGGCTATCATTTCATGAAGAAAAGAATCGATTCAGAGGACTGAATCTTTAAAAACAGGGCTTTTAAAATGAAGGAAAAAAGTTAATTAGCATTAAAACTTGGTCACTGATTGGAAAAGGGTTAGAATAGAAACCTGCAGCCACTGTGGCCCTCCAGGTCTGGAGGTCAACACCTATGACCTATATACACTTAGTGAAATTTTATCTTTTGTTAAAAATTGAAGTTGAATCTTTTTTTTTTTTTTTTCTTCTTCAGTCAGTAAAGTCTGCAATTAGCTATATTGTGAATTTCCCATTGGGATTAATAAAGTATCTATCTATCTATCTATCTATCTATCTATCTATCTATCTATCTATCTATCTATCTATCTATCTATCTATCTATCTATCTATCTATCTATCTATGTGATGAAATAATGGATCACGAAAATAATTAAAAATACAAACACACACACACACACACACACACGCTTACTTTATAGTGGGATTCAGATTGAACCAGTCAGATTTCTAAATGACATACAAAAATTTTCTGCCTTCATTTGCCAAAAACTGAAGTGATTTTTTTGACTAGATACTAAATACATTTAACTGTTCCTATATGATTTCCCGGAAGGTTTAATAAATATAGTGCAATTGTCGTTTGGTCAAAGTATTGTCAATCAAATGTTGCCTTATTATCTTCTAAAATGTGATTTTATAGGACACTTCATAGTGACCAATGACCACAAAGTTTTTGTGTTTCAAAAAACAGTATCTGGTGGCTTGTGAGGTTATCTGAGTCATGCGCAGGTAGAGAGCATTCGTGTTCCTCTGCAATGGACTGCATTTAGTTCATTCCTGGTTTTAGCAGGAGGCATCCTCCCTCTACATTTTATCAATCTCAAATGCCTCTCCTGAGGTTTGTCATTGCATATCTTTATATACAAGGGGGCTCCGTCCCCTGCTCGCTTCGCTCGCCTACCCCCGGCGTTTTGAACCCGTGCCCGCTGGGCAGCCACGTGTGAGGATGACGCACATTTAATACAGAGCGTTTGTCCGTGTCACTCTGGGGCCCCCCACTGTTAATACGGAGCTCCGTCTGTACTATTATGCGGTGCATTGTGGACTACTGCGGACCCCGTAGTGTTTCCCGTTTCAGTTTGTATCTCAGTCAGTCGAGCTTTTGTTTTTGAAGCTTTTGAATTCCGGTCTTCATTATCTGTAACCTGCTGTCCATGTGTTTGGACCCCTCGTTTAACCTGTTTATGACGTTTTACTTTGCTTTCTACTCTGTCTTTCATTTCTGATCTTGCTTTATTCTGCTTTTGTTTCAATGACACCTGGTCCATGGTGAATATATTTTCCCTTTTTCGAGTAATAATTTTCATTTGTTTGCGATACTGTGATGTTTATCGTACTGTGAATAATGCATCACTGTAATGTGATACACCTATGCTGTATAGTTTGGACGTGTGAGGATGACGTATGTTTAATACGGAGCGTTCGCCCGTGTCACTCTGGGTCTCCCCACTGTTACTACGAAGCTCTTTCCGAACTATTATGCGGTGCATTGTGGAGCACTGCGGACTCTGTAGTGTTTCCTGTTTCACTTCGTATCTCGTTTAGTCGAGCTCTTTCTTTTTGGAGCAGTGACTGCCTGGTCTGCGGCATTTCAGACGCACGTTGTTGGCGCTTGCGTTCATTAATTATATCCAGGCAGGCGCGTGTTTGTATCTCGGTCACTTGAGCTGTGTCGTGTTGAATCCGTGCCTGCTTTGCCTACGCAGTTTGAGACGCGCGTTGTAGGCGTCCACGTTCATTAGATCTGTCCACGCAGGCTCGGTGTCGAAGCTGTGTTAATTGTTGTCCCTGTTCTTTAACCTGTTTATGACGTTTTACTTTGTCTCCTACTCTGACGGTTCGTAGTCTCTCCCGTTTCACTCGGGGGGTGGGGGGGTTTGGCTTTGTGTGACACTTGCGCACTATGTCTTTTGCGTCCACGGGCAGGTCCCTGCGTCCATATCCGGTTTACCATTCTCATTTAGTAATGTGGATCACTCTGTCCTTTGTAGGGAATGAACATTCTTTTTCAATATTGTAGCTAGAAAAGCAGTCCTCTGACTGGCTTAAAACTGAAGTGTTCCTGGTTTGTTTAAAATGATCCTGCTGCATAATTTTAGTTGAAAACGTTGTTACACATAAGTTTTTAAAAATGTTAATTTGTATGAGTGTGAGCTCTGCAATGTACTCTTTTCTGTTTTGCATCCAGAGCTACACAGATAGGCTCCAGTCCCTCATGCCCATGAACTGAATTTAAACAGATTTGAGAGTGTTACATTAATGTATGTAGTTTATCTAAGCGCAAATGTAGCAATTGCTGTTACTATTGTATTGAATATTTATAAAAATGAAGGCATAACTGTTTTCATTTGTTTAAAATGAGCACATATTTTGGTTTTCTATTTTGGTACTTATGCTTTTATCAAGAGATGCTGTATGAACAAATTTATTTTAAAATAGTTATCAAATATTTCATCAGATGTTTTGGGGGAAAAAAAAAGTTTCACCATCAGTAATGGCTTTTATTAAATCAGGCCATTTTTAAAATCTGTGTGGCTGTACCCTACATGTTTACATTTCCGCTAGATGAGCATTACACTCTGGGTTGCAGAGCAAGTCAGTAGTGTGCATTGAAGTGGCATGTTTGTACTTTATAGGTATTAGGCCATTTTTCACATCAATATTTTTTTATTACAGTAAAAAAATACATAAGAGTTAATGCAGCACCTCGTAAAAATGTAGGGAAAGATTTATGAGATTTTTCTAATGAGGAGGCTAGTGCTAGATATGTAAGTGGCAAGGGGGATATAAAACCATCAAGTAATATCTAATGCAGAGGCTTGAGTCAAGACAAATAAGCAATTCAAATTTAGTGTAGTTTTCAAACATAAATATGAATATATTATGTGTCTCACTCTCTTTCTCTTTTTTTCCCCACAGGTTCCTAGGTGTCTGCGTTCATGAAGGCCAACTCCATGCCCTTACTGAGGTATGTTGCACATTATGTCACCTCACCATTAATTTTCATCTGAAAGTATCTTTTGTGCAAGCATGTTTTAGGAAGTTATTTCTTTCAAAAACTGATCTAATCAAGCTGATCAATGCCCTATAGACACTAGTTAATCAGTGTACTAGTATGTCATCCTGATAATGGCCATCAAATTTCATTTCCATGTGTTTTACCTGTCAGTTTATTTCCCCATTAATGGTTAAGAAGCGAATTAACAGTGTGTCCCAGTAGCTCACCTTCAGTTTGATAGGTTGGCTGATTTACTCTTTCTGTCCAGTGTATTAAAACGTCAAAATCAACGGTTGTGGATGAATGAGGACAGCATGTCAGACATACAAGGAGCCTCAGGGCTGTGTTTTTTCACCTCTTTTGTAAATCCTCTACAATAATGGGTGTCGCAGTAAATTTGTAAACAGGTTCATCTTAAAATCTTCTGTTAACTCAATGATTGTAAGCCTACTGAATAAGAATGAAACCAGGCATGGTCCAGTGATAGATTATTTTGTTAACTGATATGATGAGTCTTTCCTGCACCTAGATTAAAAAAAAAAAAAAACTAATATTTGATTTTAGAAGAAACGCCATTCACCCACAAGAAACAATCATCAAAGACCAGACATTGGAGACTGTTGAAAGTTATAAATATCTAGGAACAATCATGGACTCAAAAAACTAACTTTTAATGAATATACGGAAGTCATCTTTAAAAAATGGACAGCAGCGCCTCTACTGTTTAAGGAAGCTGAGTCTTTTTACTGCGAATCCTCCTATTTCATCGTCCATCCATTCATCCATCCATCCATCCATGCTCTTCCGCTTATCCGAGGTCGGGTCGCGGGGGCAGCAGCTTGAGCAGAGATGCCCAGACTTCCGTCTCCCCAGGCACTTCTTCTAAGTCTTCCGGGAGAATCCCGTGGCGTTCCCAGGCCAGCCGGGAGACATAGTCCCTCCAGCGTGTCCTGGGTCTTCCCCAGGGCATCCTCCCGGTTAGACGTGCCCGGAACACCTCACCAGGGAGGCGTCCAGAAAGCATCCTGATCAGATGCCCGAGCCACCTCATTTGACTCCTCTCGATGCGGAGGAGCAGCAGCTCTACTCTGAGCCCCTCCCGGATGACTGAGCTTCTCACCCTATCTTTAAGAGAAAGCCCAGACACCCTGCGGAGGAAACTCATTTCAGCTGCTTGTATTCGCGATCTCGTTCTTTCAGTCACTACCCATAACTCATGACCATAGGTGAGGTTAGGAACATAGATCGACTGATAAATTGAGAGCTTTGCCTTACGGCTCAGCTCCTTTTTCACCACGACAGACCGATGCAGAGCCCTCATCACTGCAGACGCTGCACCGATCCGCCTGTCGATCTCACGCTCCATTCTTCCCTCACTCCTATTTTATTACTCTTTTATAAATCTTGTATTGAGTCTGTCTTTACTTATGTTCTACTGGTATGGCTCAGAAATCTTAATATCAACAACAAAAACAGAATTAATCGCATTGTAAAATGGAGAAGTAAAATAAGATCTCAATAGTCAAATCTCATAGACCTGTTAAATACGGAAAGCAGAGTACATTCTGTCAGGCAGGACTCTCCCACTGCATTCTAAATTTCATTTGTTGCCATCGTGTAACAGGTTCAAGATTGCAAGGATAAAAAACAATTGGTTCAAGTACTTTTTCATTACAATTGGGAAAAAGTTAACATTCCTATCATTCATCAGTCAATCTAAATGTTATTTAAATTTTTATGTGTAATATGTTTGATCTAATGTTTCACTATAAATATTATGTTCAGTGCTATATCAAATATATTTAGTTGTACTCGGTTTGTTTTTTGGCTGTGTTCTTTGTGATGTGTGCCTTGGTGTTATGTTGCAAATTATTCAACAATGCTACATTTGGTTGAGGACATGGTGCTAATTGATGAGGAGAGAAAAATTATTTTGTTAAAATTTTGCTTCTCTATAGAAAGGAGAAGAAAAGATTAAAATTAATTAATTGCAAAAAAACAAAAGATTTCAATAAGTAAACAAATGTAATTTGTGTGTTACAACTCCCACTTCTGTCTATTAAACATCAGTTATTTATATAGAACATTAGAATTTTTTTTGACAAGAACATGCCCTATAGCCCAGAAAAGTGTGGTAATCCTATCCACCTAATTTCTCCAAAATAACATCTGATCAAGTTTTGAAAGTTTCTAAAGTCCTAATGTCTACCACATTCCTTAACTTATTGCATGGATCACTCTGTGAAGATAAACTTTCTAACATATGTAAAAAACTTACCCTTAACACGTTTCCAACTGTGTTCTGGTGTTGAATTACTTTTAAAGTAACAGCCACAATCCACTGATAATATTCATTTCATAATTTTAAAAACTTTAATCATGACACCTCTTAATCCCCCTTTTTGATTAAATACAGTATACAGGGACATCAGATGATGCAGGTGGTGGGGGAAATGTGTCTGTGAAGTTCAAAGTCATAAAATCCATGGGGAGCAACTTATGTTGCATCATCATAAAGCAGGCAGCAACCATCACTTTTGAAAGTGGTCACAAATGAATGTGGGTCAGAGACCCTTTAAAGCTGCTGCTTTTTATTACTAATTACTATTTTGACAGGTAGACTACTTCAAAAAATTTAAGTTCATGGTATGAAAGGTGCAGACTGCTCTTTCCTTTTTGATTTTGCTGTGTGTTTAAATATCCAAATACAGTATGTTCATAGCTGTTTAGCAGTTTTATTGTGCAGAATACCAGGTGACAGTCAGTAAAATGTAAAATCACTTGGAGAGTAGTCGTACTCATTTCAGTGTCTTCACCCCCTCACCTTCTTATGATCAAATAGTTCTTCCCTTGATTTCCGTGTCTGGTAAGTAAGTAGTGACATCTCTGTGGACTGCCGGATTGTTCAGCTTTGAAAAGAACGGAGCTCGAGTAGTTTAAGTATGCCTTTTAACTCTTTGAGGGCTGAATATCTTTTCCAAAAAACTCAGTTTTCTGAAAAGCACACAAAACAATGGTTTCACACATAAACAAGCATAAAACATCCGTCACTGCGTGCTGTGGCTGCTGTTGCCACCTATTTGCGTTGTCTGGCGGCTACGCAGGGGCAGATCAGTGGGCGGTAGTAGGAATGCACAGAGGGATGGCTACCTGGGTGTCTTTGTGCGACGGGTGGGAGGTGGTGGCATTTGCACTGCAACGCAATCTGGTTTACACCTCTTGTTATTGTAAGTGGCGGTCCTCCCAGGTAAACATTGCCATAAGCGCATCAGTTACACAAACATGTTCAGCATCGCGATCTGCTGGGGACCGTTCAGCTGATGGCAGTCCCTCATTTTCGATCTTCATCTCCAGATCACTTGCATCAAAATCAGAGTCTGACAAGTCCAATTCAGCAATAAGACACAAAACCTCGACCACATGGTATTTTGTTTTGTGCATTCGCCTTGATCTCTCGGTGGATGTCAATGCCATTTTAGAGGTTGTTTCCTCTTTGCTACTCTTGCACGCGCAGTTAGTCGAGGTCAAATCAGCAAAGCTAACTTTCCTTCTAGCAAAGAGAGTCAAACTAAAACGGAAAGGTAAACTTTGTCACCATTTACAGCAGATGTATCCCTGAAATTTCACAAAACTCGACATCCACCCTGAAAGAGTTAAAGAAGTTGAACTAAACCCTTCAAAAAATAAAAAGCTATTGTTCAATTTATAGTGATTAGGACCTTTTGTTTGTTTGCTTCACAGTTAATCTTTTTGTGTTATTGGTTTTGTTTATGCAGCAGAACAGTGTGTAGCTTGTGCAAATATATTATTATTCCCTATAATAAGTGAGCGTATTGTAGTTACTTTAGTAAATTAGTATCCTAAATATAGTAATTCATTGTAATCTTACTTTTTATATGCAAATGAGACCTTCTCAAGGGTCGTAATGTTCCAAGGTGAAATGTCAACCTTCTATACAACCTCAAAACATGAGTTTGGAAACTCTTTCATTCTGTGTTCCTTATTTAAAATGGTTTGGATAATGAACTCCATTAGAGATTAGTCATCAGACAGTAAGAGTTAGATATGTGCTTCAGATAGATGTCGACGTTTGTTGTAAATGATAAAACAATGCCCTGTATGTCTCCGTACCTCTTGTGAATTAGTTGAGGTCAAAAATTCGGGTGCCACAGCAGTCAATAAATTAAAATTCAATGGTCCTTAGGATTTAACAGTCTTCATGCCTTGAATTTTCTCTTTTTGCACTGCAAGCCTGCCTTGCAGTAAGGAGACCTGGGTTCGCTTCCGGGTCCTCCCTGCGTGGAGTTTGCATGTTCTCCCCGTGTCTGTGTGGGGTTCCTCCAGGTACTCCGGTTTCCTCCCACTGTCCAAAGACATGCAGGTTAGGTGCATTGGTGATCGTAAATTGTCCCTAGTGTGTGCTTGGTGTGTGTGTGTGCGTGCCCTGCGGTGGGCTGGTGCCCTACACCGGGCTTTGTTTCCTGCCTTGCACCCTGTGCTTGCTGGGATTGGCTCCAGCAGACCCCCATGACCCTGTAGTTAGGATATAGCGGGTTGGGTGATGGATGGATGTAATTTAGTTAACTTATTTAACACTTAATGATATGAGTAAGTCCATTAACCTAGAGTCGGCAGGATCCCTAAAGAAGAACCGTGACAGAATTCAAATATGAACTTAAATATGACTGGCAGGATGTCACAATACCAGAATTTGTTTTTAGTACCAATGCCAGTGAAATGTTACTATACTCCGTAACCTTGGATACCATGGTAAAATCAAATTCCATTCTATGGCTTTTTTTATTTATTAAAGTACCTCTGTTATTCAAGCAAACGCCTTTTCCTGTATTAAAATATACAATATCTAAATACTAACAGTAACAGCAATGTTAAAATACTGGTATATCCATCAAGTAATTACCCAACTATCATTTAAGTAAACTAGTGTTGGCATTCAGGAATATCAAAGTATAATGCAGATCTCCCCCAATGTAACAACAAATGTGAAGTTTATAATCTTGGTGAAGGGCGGCACGGTGGCGCAGTGGGTAGCGCTGCTGCCTCCCAGTTGGGAGATCTGGGGACCTGGGTTCGATTCCTGGGTCCTCCCTGCATGGAGTTTGCATGTTCTCCCCGTGTCTGCGTGGGTTTCCTCCGGGTACTCCGGTTTCCTCCCACAGTCCAAAAACATGCAGGTTAGGTGGATTGGCGATTCTAAATTGGCCCTAGTGTGTGCTTGGTGTGTGGGTGTGTTTGTGTGTGTCCTGCGGTGGGTTGGCACCCTGCCCAGGATTGTTTCCTGCCTTGTGCCCTGTGTTGGCTGGGATTGGCTCCAGCAGACCCCCGTGACCCTGTGTTCGGATTCAGCGGGTTGGAAAATGGATGGATGGATGGATAATCTTGGTGGATTTCTACATAGGGTTTATAAAGAATCCTATATTATGAACTACCTAATTTTTCTTAACATGTGTACATGTTACATTTATTCTCCAACATTTTCCTTTCAGTAGCTGAAAAATATTGCTTAAAATCATTACCAAAAATAAAAATCCAAACATTATTATATGTGTACTGTTGAATGTGTGAATTCCAAGATAATTCAGGATATTTCCATTTAAACACACTTTTTAAAGCTTTTAAAATCTGCTTTGTCCGTGCATCACTGTGTTACATTTGTAACATTTGCTATTGTATGATGTATAAATGCATTATTAGTTGGTTAAAAAGTAATTACTTTTTGTTATTGCTTATGTCTTTGTACAAATGCAGAATCTGAAAATTACTTGGACTGCTATTACCAATAATGTGTAACTTTGAGATAGCATTACATTCTTCAATGTACCAAGCAAATATATGACATGTGCTTTCACTTATTTACCTTCAAAAACCAAACAAATGACACAAATTCATTATCTGCAGAATCATGTTTAGCAGTGAAGTATGCTGTTTTTCTTGTCCTGCTGGCTGCGTGCTTCATTGATTATGCATTTCTGTTAACACAGTACATGATGTATTAATGGGGAGATGCCCCCTCTCCTTTGAAGCATTGAAACACTACATATTACTACATATGTTCGGATTAGCACAGTGTACCAAAAAACAAAAACCCTACAAGGAGATGCTTGTCATCACCAGTGTAGTAAAGCTAAATGGAAACTTTCAGAGGTTGCTTTGATGTTTTCTTGCTACAACTGTTGTTACTGTTGCAATTCCTATTAATGTAACTGTGGATGCAAGTGAGGTCAGATCCCAACCAGCCCCCAATGACCCTGAACTGTATATGCCAGTTTCAAAATAGGAACTGTAGAAGTGCACATTATATTGTGAGAATCTCACTATCTTTTCATCACTTCTTATAAATGTGTGACAGTACAAGTTAAATTATTATACTTTATCTAATCGATAACATCATTTTACTCTCAAAGCATGCACAAATCTGTTTCTGTACTAACTCCGCCGTGGGATAAAAGTGTCAATTATTAGAACCTCTGTGTGTGTCTATTAAATAACAACTATGGTTCCTGCAGTGAAAGCACTTCCAAATAAGATTTCTGCTTTTTTTCTTTGCAACATGTGTTGATGTGCAGCCGTATGCTTACCACTGTGAGCCATTTCCATATGAAGTTTTACTCACAATATTCTTGCATCATTGTGCCTTCCATAAGTAAGTAATTCATCTACAGTTGCACAAGTATGATACCGACTTTCACAGTACTACGGACACTGAATTAAAAAAAAAAAAAAGCTTGTACTGTTACATTTTCAAACTTTGGTATTGACTTGGACCATTAATAGAATTTACTGTCTTAATCTTCTTTGTTTATTTATCTGGTTTGTACAATGCTATATACTGTATATTCTGCCGTTCTTTATTTATTCTGTAAGTGCCTTGAGCATGGGAAAGGCGCTATATAAATAAAATGTATTATTATTATTATTATTATTATTTTGTGACACACCTAGATGCTTGTATAGTTTAAAATGAATGAAGGAAAAAATTATCTACATGTCATGACATTTTATAACCCACCTAATCCAGACCAAGTTCATGAGAGGGTTTGGTGTGGGGTGTTTGGTGGGGCTAGAATCTGTCTCACCTTGCATAGGGTGCAAGGCAGGAACAAACTCTGGACAGGGCGCATTCATCTACATATGGAGAGACGAAAGCAAAATAATGTAAACAATATTGGTCTTTGATTCTAGTATTCCATTATAGAAAGATTAAGGAAATTTAGTAGATTCACCACTATCTGCTGACAGTGTATAGAAATAATGTAAAGGTGTAATAAGGTATGCTATATGCCTTCCTGCACAGCAACCAAATTAATTAAATGTTCTGCTTAATCTGTATAACGCAGCTGTATTATACACATTTTTTTGCCTTTACTTAGTACAAGGCTGCACCAGTGTTAGAGATATTTTTCTGATTTCAGGTTAAAGTTAAACACCATTTCATTTAGCAGAAGCCTTTATCCAAGGTGACTTAAAAACAATTCCTTAAACATTCAATTTTATTAAAAAATACTAAGTTAACAAAATTGAAAAAAAAAAACATTTCTGTACTTGGCATAGCTAAAGTAAGATTCCATTTTTTTTTTTATTAAATCAAAGAGAAATTTAGAGTTATAAGAGAAGTGTTCATGATTATACAATGAACAGTCAGGGTGAATGCCATCTATTAAGTTAGGCTGTGCTCTTCAAACAGAACAGGAGGTCACAGATGGAAGTTAGGTGTAGATTTCTGAAAGAAGTTATAAAATACTTGTTCACATAGGACAACAGATGTATGAAACAACATATCAAATTAGCAAAACTGAAAGTATTTTGGAGAGCTACAAATCTTGGCTTATAAATATTTAGAAGACATTTAATGAACAGGAAATAATTAGGTATGTTCATCTAAATGGCATTTTCTCATCCTAATAAGTATGTGTGTAATAATGTGATCCAGTAGTTTTACAACTACATCAGCATACTTGTGTTTTTGGTATGTTAATTCAAATTACATTCATTCATTGAAGTGAAAACACAAATTTTTTTTAAAATATCGGGTCAGGTTGGGGATTCATGCACTGGTACAGCACGTTGCTACACCCACCACACATGAAACAGCTCGGATCCTAGTTAGCAACCCCGTAAGACAGACACAAGGCCCAGTCCCACCCTCCGGAAATGACCATCTATCTGCTGCAGCCAGATGTTACGTGGGCGTCCCTTTGGCCTGGTCCAGCTGCACGCGAACCAGATCACCCTCTGGAAATCATGCCACGTGGCTGTAGTGCTGTAACTGATGCTACCTCACAATGCAAATAATGTCTCATTTGGGACTCCATGAGCAATCTCTCATTTGACATAAAATCACACCAGTGGTACCCAAAGATTCTCCGAAGTGACACAGTAATGAAGGAGTCCAGTCTTCATCTCGGGTCACTGTATAACGTCCATATCTCGCAGCCATATAGCAAAACAGGAAGCACCAGGACTCTACAGACTTGGATCTTCGTCCTTTTCCAAAGATATCTGAAACTCCACACACATTGACCTCATGACCCCCTTATGCTTTCCCCATCTGTCTACTGACTTCATAGGAAGAATCACCAGAAACATGAATGTCAGTGCTGAGGTAAGTAAACCTTTTGACAAGGTCTACACTCTCTCTGCATACAGACACAATGCTGATGGCTATGCCCAAGAGGTCATTAAAGGTCTGGATTTAGTTTTTTATCCAAGACACTCAGACTTCTCGTTCAGTCTCTTGAGAGCCTGATCAGAGCCACCATTGACTCTGCAAACATCACAGCATCGTTGGCAAAGTCAAGATCAGTGAATCTTTCTTTACCAACAGATGCCCCACAGCCCATCAACCCCACGACCCTGCCCAACACTCAGTCCATGCAAGCATTGAACAGAGAAGGAGCAAGAACACACCCCTGAAGAACCCCAGAATCAAATGGGTAAAATGCAGAGTTTCTGCCTTCACCCAGAACAGCACTCGCAGTATGAATGCGAGGGGGATCCCGTGAAGGCTCAGGATCTCGTACAGGTCAGCTTGATCAACTGAGTTGAACACTTTATGAAAATCGACAAAGGCTGCAAAGAAAATATCACTCAACGTTTATCTATCAATAGTAGCACTACTTTTTTCTGGATATATTTCATTTTTTAGTTGTCCATCTGCATTAGAAACAAATGCATTTCCATTTAAATTGTTTAATTTATAGGTTAAAGTAATCTGCTTGTTTATTACCTTTTTTAATTGAAACAGGTACATAGGTTGTAAATTACACTTCTTTAAATATATATGTTTAAGGGAGAGAATAGAATCTTTTACTGTTTTTTTTTTTTTTTTGTCTTGTATTAAAATTACACCCATCTTGGACCTGAAGCATGTGTGCTATTCCCATTATCAGTCAGACAAAACTAAAGGGCAAAGTGTAGGAAAAAAAATGTCAGAGGAAAAGAAGGCAATTTGTGCTCTGCATGTACCCAATTTAAATCTATGGAAATTAAGTGTTTAACTTTTGTCAGTCTAAAGCTTTAAGTGTTTTTCTTTGCAGTCTAACAATATGTGTACTGAATATACTTTTCTTCTCCTTAGTACATCAATTGTGGGAACCTGGAGCAACTGCTAGACAGTGATGTGTACCTCTCATGGTCTGTGAAAATGCAGCTCGCTCTAGATTTGGCGAAGGGTCTAAGATATCTTCACTCGAAGGGAATCTTTCATCGAGATCTTACTTCTAAGGTAAAGTATGTGCATAAAGCATTACCTTGTTTGTAACTCAGTTAAAATTTCTGCATAGTCACACACATTTTTGCTTTGTAAAGCTTCCTTTTGGCCTGGTGTAATTTTTGCAATTTTAGGCTTCCATGACACCAAGATTCATTTGTATTAATTGTACTAGTGTTTTGAAATAAAAGTGTGAACAGAGAATTTAATCCACTCCAAAATTTAGTCACTGTGTATTACTAGACTATTGCTTGTTTTGATTCTTTCACAGTTTGGCAGACTTTCTGATTGGTGGTCTCATTGTCACTATGAATCAAGAGCAAATGCAAAGATTGTTATATTGTAACCTACTTAAGCAGTGCAGTATATACACCTGGGGCCTCATGCATAACGCCGTGCGTAGAACTCACACTATAACATGCGTAAGCACAAAAACGGAAATGTTCATACGCACAAAAAAGTTTAGGTTTTATACATCAAGATTTGAGCGTGGAAACTTTCATACGTAACATTTTTGTGCGTATGCACCATTTATACATGAGGCCCCTGGTGAGCCAAGATTCACACAAGCACCTCTAAGGTAGATTATGATTTATTTGATTCAGTATAGGAAAACCAATAACAAGCCTCAAGTAATCATTCATATTTCCACCCTCCCAGAAAGTAAATAACCGTGAGTAAGAGATTAAAGTATATACAGTATATTAATGAAGAACTTTACAAAATAAGCAATAAGCAAACTCTTACTAATACACATTTATTTGTTTTGTGACTTCCAATTTCCCGACATGTATAACAGTACAAATATATTGAAGTCTGTCCCTTGGAAGTTTTCACATTTTATTGTTATACAACATTAAATCATAATGGATTTAAGTTGGCTTTTTTGATATCGATTAACAGAAAAGGTCTGTTTAATGTCAAAGTGGAAATAGATCTCTGAAAAATTATCTAAATTAATTACAAATTTAAAACAGCAATTATTATTGTTGATTTTTGTTTCCTCTGCAGTTTTTGGTGGAACCAAAATATTTTTATTCCCTGAATACAAATATGTATTTGTAATTTCTGTATTGTGTAGGGTTTTCAAGAAAACTGCAATTATGCATGATATTGCAACGTACGTAACACGAGAGAAAAATAGAAATTTTTTGCTGCAGATTTTTTTTGTAGTCACTGTCCAATGCTTCCCATGTCAGTGTCCAACAATAGTCTCCCAGTTTTCCTGGTAGTGTTTCCTACTATGTGGCCAGTTCTTTTTCATGTAATTTGAATCTTTTGCACGGCTGTCCCACTCGTAAACAAAACAACAGTACAGTACTTGGTATATCCAAGCTGCACACTGAGTAAAATTGCAGCCACCTTCAAATCGCTGCATATATTCGAGTTGTACCTCAAGTATTAAATGTGTTTCAGCAGCAGCTGCATGTTCTCATATGTTCATATGCACGGCATGTCCGACAGGTATGGAAGGGTATATATTGCCAGTTTTCAGCAAAACGGCCTTCAAACTTAACAATGATAAGTCAATAAGCATTCACAATTCTGTTGGATCATGTTCATATCCAAGAGCAGAACGTATATTGATGTCACTACAACGGGTCAGACTGCCAACTTTTCTGAAGAATTTTGTCAAATTTTCATGGTGATGGCAAAATAGTGAAATTTATGTACTTAGTGACAATAGATTCTATCCTTGCAATCTTGATCCAAATCTTTAAAAAGATCATTGAGCTCTGCTTGAGAAATTAAATGAGGTTAGCTGGATGTTGATAGCTTGAAATCTGGATCATCAGCAGCTGCATCCATCTGCATCAGTTCGTTCATCTCAACCTCCTTGTTCTCATCCTCTAACGTCAACACCTCTGGCAGTTTTGGAACAGGAAGACTTTCGTTCTGTGGCACTGGTCTCATTGCAAAGGCCAAGCTCGGGTACTCAATAAACTTCCTGCTCTTGGAAGAAAATTCTGAGACATTCATCATGCAGAAGCGACAATCAATTGCATGATCCTTCATGTCCATCTATATCATTGGGGTGGCAAATGGCATGGATGGACGCACACCCTTCAGCTAAGCTCGCAGAATGGTAGCACAAGATGTACAACATACTGTATATGAGGAGCCCATACTTTATCCTGGTCACCAATTTTGCACCCAAAGTATAACTTATATGTCTTCTTCTTGAGTGCTGTCATTCTCCTTTTCTGTGCTTTTAAAATGAACTCACTACAGATGTAACGAAATGTATCACAGCTATTGCAACATTAGAGCAGCATTTCAAAAATTATATGACATTTAATTCACATCCTTTGAACTGAACAGTTTTATTCCTAATGTACTCATTGACACTGACATCAGTTAGAAAAACTGCAGCAGCTATTCACTGTGGCTGCTAGGTATATACTGTATAGGGCAGACAGATTTTCTTGCAGTATTTTAACTAAGCGAGTCTCTAGTATAAATTGGCATTGGATATGAATGATTTTGACCTAAGAAGATCATGAGCTACTGCCAGATGTATATGTATACACACACACACACACAATATTAAAACCACTTGCCTAATATTGTATAGGTCCCTATGACATCGAGGTATGGACTTCTATAGTATCTGGCACCAAGATGTTAGCAGCAGATTCTTTAAATCCTGTAAGTTGTGAAGTGAGCCCTCCATCCCACATGCGCTTGACCAGATTGAGATCTGGGGAACTCTTTCATGTTCCTTTAACTAGTCCTAAACAACTTTTACCATGTGGCAGAACCCATTACCCTGCTGAATGAGGATACTAACCACTGCATACTGGGAACACCCCCCAAGACCTGCAATTTTGGAGATGCTCTGGCAAACACAATGAGATGCTTGTCAGTCTCTCTCAAATCCTTATGCTTGCCCCATGTTTCCTTCTTCAAACCCATCTCCTTCAAGAACTGACTGTTCACTTGCTGCCTATATCCCACCCATTGACAGGTGCAAATATAAGCATATTATTTATGTATATTAATATATAATACATACTATGGAAGAAAACGTCTTGACACAGGAAAAGGTTTGTGGTAGCCACCCGTATACTTGAATAAAGACTGCAAAAGGTAGGCAGTTTGTTGTAGTGTGGTTACAGGTTCGAGTCCGAAACAGAACTGTCTGACTGAAGAAAGATGGCTGGTTTTTAAGGTCATTCCGGGGAAGTGATGTCATCGGGCCCGGAACTGGAGGCGCCATCATCAAACGTGGAAAAAGACACGTTGTCTTCGAGTCCAGGCAGAATTTTCCATATTTGGTCTGCAGGGGTAAAAGAGAGAGGATTATTTCACTCTGCCTCCCCCTGGCCTGGCGTGGAATTTCCTTCTTTTGAGCCCTTTAGCTGCTTCCTATGCGCACATGTATGACAATACGTACTGTATATGTATGTATGTGTGTGTGTGTGTGTGTGTACTAGAATAATATTAAAATTCTAATTAAATAGAATGATAATTTTTAAATACCATCTTGGAAATTGTCCCAGAGCAATTCAGACATCAGCTAATAAAAAAACAAAAACAATACAGGAAACATATCTGAGGATGGTAATGGGTCACATACTGTATCTTAAGGAGCATAGATAATCAGTTGAAATTACAGAATACAGTGGACAGCAATGGGAAATTTAAATAGCAAATCTATAATATGAAATAAACGCTCATCTTAATTCATAAGAAATAAATAGGTTATAGTGGGCATGGCATGAAATATTAAGTTTTAGTATTGTGTGAATGTTTAGACAGTAAAAATATAATATTCTAATGAGTTGCACAAAGTTCAATAATGTTTTTAATCAAAGCATATGTTAATAAGGAAATGTTTTGTTTATGATGTAATTGTAATAGATTGTAAGTATGCTATATGTAATTCCTTAAACTTGCATTAATTTTTTTACAAAAATCTTAAGGTGCATCAGATGAAAGTGTAAATGTTTTGTTTTTGGTATTACTTAATGTAGTGTTGATAATTATGTTTTTGCATATACAGCCATTACTTACCCACATGTTCCAAGACAGTCTCATTCACAAACAAAATCTGCCAAGTAAAATTAAATCATTATTTACCCCATAGTAATGCGTAGTACATGTCTGTCTTAATAAAAAGTAAATAAAAAAAAAAAAGTATATGTTCGGCAATCAAAAAGTCTCACTTAATAAACAGTCATAGGCAGGGCCTGAATTTCACTTGTGGTAAAGAGTAATTTTTAAAATTATAGCAACAAATGGGAGCTGTTGTTGTTTTGGGGGACTACTTGACATGTTCATATTCTAAATTTATTAACTTCCACTTTTTTGATCAGTACTATAACTGAAAATATATATGTTGCTTAAAAATCAGTACTACGGAAATAAAACTTCAAACATTATTGTGTCTGTGCTGTGTTGTAAGTTTATTGGTTCATTATTGACCTATGTATAGAGTACAGTGAAATTCGTACTTGCATGTGCTAATCAAAATGAAACACAATGCCACTCTTTAGCACCATGATTGGTGAGAAGAACTACCTTACCTGAAAACATCTGTTTTCCGTACTAAAAAAATCTCTGAACGCAGTTTGGAAATCTGTATATACCCTTTGATATTTTAAGTTTTGGAAGTTATAGGAAAGGCTGTGTACAACAGATAATGGAAATCTTTATTTAAAGATAGACTGTTAGATGAAAAACACTATAAACAGTGAAGGACGTTATAAGAAAGACAGACAGTTCATTAACGAATATCAAGATCATTAAGGATATTTTCATTTTCACAAACTGTTTAAAGTTACTTTTGTAGTGACACCCTCTTCAAATCAGGTTTTTCAGAAAATCACTTTGTCAGCTTTGTGATATTTGCTGTTGTGAGGCAGTTGGACCAATCAAATAAAAATTTCAAAAGTCACCCACTCCTTTCATTTTCTATATCTCTCCCTTCATTTTTTTTAACATTTGTCCCACCTTTAAATTTACCTTTGTGAAATCAAACTTGTCAGTTTAAGATTGATTATTTCCCAACTCTTCTCTTACAGACATATTTTGTTGTTTTGAAGGTACATCAAATATGTTATCAGACTTTTTTTAATACTTATAAATGTATACCAGTAGAGAGTTCAACTAAGTGATCCTTATTTAGTTATTACTTGTAGTTGCAGACTTCATCCTATTCCTGTCTTTATCATTCATGTGTGTGTGGTATATGTCCTTACATTAAGGTTGTCAGATTTTAGTTGTTACACTAATTAATATTACTTTTTACGATTAACTTTTTGGCCTGGTTACATTTTTCTGGGCTTTAGGGTCATAAGATGAATCTTTTGCTAAAAATAATTTTTCCCTGTGTTGGTGTTTCTTGTCAGTAAGTCAATCATTGACGTGTAGATTTATAAACTATATATATAGTTTTATGTGACCATTAAGTAGCAATAGGAAGTGTAATTAACATGTAATATTATCTACCCAGGTTTTAATTTGATTTTAAAGATTCAGAACTCAAGAGAAACTGGTAGACAAAATACAGTACTGGCAGAAGTAACTGATGGGTGAAAAAAGTTATTCTTAACAAATAAAAATAGATTATGACACAACAATCTGTTTTCCGAATTAGGCAATTTAGAGTTAGAGAGTCTGCAGGAGTAAAACACAATTTTCTACTTCAATAAACCTACAAGAGATTGCATTGACATCTTTATATCAGCTTCACATGTTTTTAATCTCATATAGCAGAAAATAATTGAAGTGCTCCTTCTAAAGCGTACAGACTGCATTACTTCTTTTTACGTTTAAATAAAATCACTGCTGAAAGAATGTTCAAAGAATTAAATTGTGGATTAACAAATAAAGAGATTTCAGAATGAATAGGAGGATTTCAAGACTGCCTGCTTCCACAAATGGTCTACTGCTAGGCTAACTTGTTGTGATATATGGGTCTCTATTAATATGCATACACTGCAGCATTCTTACCAACTGTGTTTTTCATTTGTCCTATTCTCACATCTACTTGCAGAATTGCCTTGTCCGCTGTGAAGATGGCAAGTTTAGTGCAGTGGTGGGAGACTTTGGATTAGCAGAGAAGATTCCCAACTACAGGTCAGTGACTTCTAAAAATTTGATAATCTGAGCACATAGGGACAGTCATTTAGAAATGTGGCCTTAATAACTCTCTGAATAGCAGGCTAAAATCAATTAAATAATGATTAACTGTTTCATAATTTATTCCTGTTATATCATAACCCTCTCTATGAAAGTCCTAAAAAATGTTACTCAGCAGTTAAATTGCTGTATGTATCAGACTACGAAATTCACATATCTATTGTGATCAAAAAGCAGAATACCAATGAGTGCTTGTATTTTAAGAAGGATTTTTTGTATTATACTTGCTAGTGAATCATATTGTGGATTGCTTTTTAACTCTTACGCAATTAAGCTAAAGGGAGGTGGAGGGCAGTTCTAGGGACTGTAACTTGGTCCAGTGGAACCAGAATGTGAACAGCTGAAGAAATGTAGAGCCTACCACTTAAAATGTTGTGTGTATTTATGATCAGCCCTCTAATATTGCCATTAAAAAGTTATGAAAAGATCTGTACAATTTCAGAATGTCTCAACTTGACATACTTTAACAAGTCTTGATATCGGCACATATATTTGCCACTTTACAAAGCTTTCCTGGGGATATTTTAATGAAAGAAGACAGCACCAGTAGGGCCAGTTTGATGGATACCAGGTGCACTAAGTTTTCAAGTCTTCTAATTTTTTAAATAGCAAAAAATTACTTTTCCTTAAAAAATGTTTCATAGATCCATACAATGGTTATGTTAGTTCACATTTTTAAGCTTTGACAGTTCATAACATCTAATGCAGAAGCCATTCCCACTGCAGAGTAAAATAGCTGTTATTCTGTGATCATCTTTCTTTCTATGTCTGTTTGTATTTTTCACAGTCTTTGTAGAACGCTGCTTTTGTGGTGCCATCTAAATGTTCATAATGCTGTATTTCTATGAGTTCTAACTGTAATTTTTGGCCTGCACAACCAGCTTCACAACCTTACATCTTAAGGAGTATGTTTGTCACCTTTATGCTGGCAGTGTTCAAAAGATGGCCCAATGCCCATTAAAACTACTCATTTACTTTAGCTTTTTATTTGCAGTTAAAAATGTTCATACCAGTAGAGATAATCTGTGAACATGGATTTAGTGCTAATGAACAGCATCTTACAAACTGAAGCCATGTTATTAAAGCTTTAAGCAACGATTCTTCTTCCTTCTATTGGCAGTTCAAGTGCAGAATGTTCTACACCCAAGTACTAACCTTAAGACATACCCACTCTGATATCTCAATTGGCAATAAGCCCATTTATCTAATTGTTATAGAGTTTTAAAATTTTTCTTTAAGGTACTTGACATCCGTTGCAGCAGCATGTTTGAAGACTCAAGTTTGAGTTTTATTTCTGAATGAAAGGATCACTCAGTGTGCAAATCGGATATCTCTGAATTTTGTGTGATTATATGACAGTTAAGACCACTGCAAATAGCAAACATTACTTTGTATAGCCCTTACCATAGTCAATACCATTTCAAGTTCCTTTGAAGGACATTAAACCTATTTCTGGCTTTGAAAAGGTGAAGAACAGGCAGCTTTAACTGCCTTGTTCAGAATCACTCGGTAAATCTGACCCGGGATTGAAACTGGTAACCAGAAAATTTAAAGATCACTATCTTAGCAACTTGGTCACATTGCCTAATTTAAAAATAAGTAGTAATCTGGCCTTACCCAAAGTGAATTGTTTCTGCAGTGTAAATACATTTATCAAGAATGTCCTTATCAGGCCCGATAAAAGTACAGCCCAGCTCTATAGAGGTCTTGTGAAGACTGCTTTTGTTGATGTTACGTTAGCAATGTGTACATCAAATGTGTAATGTTATCAAAGAATGGGAGAGGCATGTGCTCCCTTCCGTTCCAGGCAGTACCTTGCACATACTGTAACCTGGAATCACAGAGTGAATTTAGGTGTGGAAAAACATCAACAATATTAAAGCCATTTAATTTTAAAGTTGTTCCTTCCCGTCATGAAATTCAATCCTGACTGGTACAGCATCTACATATGCATTTAAGGAATATTTATGAGCTTGTCCAAATGCCATTTCTCAACCTTAAACTCTCAGAATTCATTTTATCTTTTTAGGATTGTGTGAATATAGAGTTTATGCATCATATCTAGGTTTTTCTCCTGTGCCTGCACAGTGTGTTTTTAAATGTAAGGATTAATGCAGAGTGGCAAACGGATCTTATTAACTAGAATATCACTATTAAGTCAGTTAACAACAAATAATGTTGCAGAACTGTGTAATTGGTAAGAAATAGTAACAAGCCCCGGACCCTTTGTGGTAAAGAGGATCCATGGCTAGGAAATTAGTGGCTAGTTTTAAATAAGTAATCATGATGCAAGGAGGTGCAGGCTTCAATCGGGTGCAAGTGTGCAAATGTGTTTTACCCCGCAGATGCTGTAATTGGGGAACTGGCTGACCATGCCGCATACATGAGTGCAGCCAGGCGGATCAGTCAGGCACCTCAATGATGCAGTGGAGGGAGCAACTCCTTGCACCTGCACCCAGTTAGGCAGCATAGAATAGAGGAGCCACATGGAAGAAAAAGAGAGAAAAAAGGAGGTTAAAGGAAAGAGAGAGAGAAGGCAGCCAGAAGGAATGTCCCTTGAGGAGTGCATGGCCAATGTTCAGGGGTTGGAAAAGGCTACTCCAGATGAGCAGCTGGACTAACCTGCCAGTAGGACTTACTGCAGGAGTAGGAGAGGCTTTGACAGTGAGCCCTGTTGGGGCTATAATGGCCATAGGAACCTGAGGCTTTGCAAGTTGAGGTCTGGAATGGGTGTCCTGCTGGGAGGCATGGGACAGCAGGGACCCAGACTTGTAGCAGGAGTTTCATAGCTGTGCCTGTCGATTGGGTGTCTCCTCTCCTGTAAGCTCCTGTTTGGGGTTTGCAGAGGAGATGTAGATTTTAAAGGATTGTACCGGGGATTACATTTTTAAAGGAAGAGTACCTTCCTGTGTTTTAACCTCATTTAAAAAGGATTATTTATTTGACTTGGTTTAAACCTCCACAATTCACTGTTTTAATGGGTTATGTATTTATTGAATAACTTTTGCACTGCACTTTTGGACGCTTGATTTATTTGGTTTTAATAAAAGTACTGAATCATTTTCACACCTACCCCTTTCTTTGTCTGAGTGTCCTCATTTGCTAGGAAGTGCTCATTTTGTCCGGAATGACTCGGTAGCACACTGCCACACCTTTTACTTGTTTAAGAAATGCAAAAAAAAAATTAAAGAAAACAGCTGTTATCACAGTTCCCATGTTCTACGGTTCTTTCTGTTTTTGCAAATCTTCAGCAAATCAATCTCTGCAAATGACATTAGTTATTGTCCTGTCCCAAGAGTAATTTTTTTTTTCTTTGATAACTTTGTAAGAGGCAATAGTCTCCAGTCCCAGGCTTCAATTGTTGCAGTGTTCAATTTATGTATACATTGTAAATGCTCACCACTTCAGGGGTGTCCTGATTCTTTTTTATTGGGTACTTGTTGCTTTGTATTCGGTGCATTCTGTGCAGTTCCTAGGAACTTTCCCATTTTTAGCTTAGTTTGGTTGAGATCAAAATGGAGTATAGGATAATCACACACCCTCTTTACAGGCTTGCTGGCACATAATATGATTTTGGCAACTCCTGTGCTTCTCCAGCAACTCTTTTCTGGCAAAAATCTTCTTACATTCAGTATGTAAGGACAAAATACAGCTTTGTGCAACTCTCTTGGGCAACTGGTAGCAGCTCATACCATGTCGTGCAGCAGTTGACTCCCATTTCTCACTCCCTCTACCAACACAGCCTCAGCAGCTATCTGTAATTGCTGTGTGACACTCTTCACAGCTCTCTCTCTAAGAATGCTCAGTGAAATTTTCCCCTTGCAGCTCTGATTTACACTGCATACAAATTCCTTTAAACTTATGATTTGTCTTCTGATAAAGTTTTAACAGAACTGTAATCTTGCTTCTAATTATAGCAAAAGCACCACACTGTTCTTGGACACCGAGAGGCAGACCATTGCATAGCGTTCCTATGTGTCTTAAAAAAAACTTCGAAAACCATGACATAAATAAAAGCAAGTTTTCAATCATCTAAATCCCTAAAAATTGAAAAAAAAAATGTAATGGAAACATCTAAAATAATTGTATTTTAAAGATAAAGCTGTTGTATCTGTAAGAATTTTACCTGACACAGCAAAATATATTGGAAGATTGAGCGGGTAAATCAAAAAACATTGCACTGTGTGTTCACAGGTGGGTGGGACCATGGCTCAGGTAAAAGCATATGTTCAACGTGACTCCGAGACATGCCCACTTTGAGCAGTAAGGAGGAGGATGGGAGCATGCGCTGATAGAGTGTTGCTGCACCCACCGCTTGGCAGTATGGCTGTATTGCTCAGTAACGCTTTATGTCTGTTATGGCATGTTGCAAACACGGATACGACACAACAGTGATATCTCATGTAAAGAATTTAGTCTTTGTTGTTGTTTTGTGATAAAGTTTTGTAATTTACTTGTCTTATTCAACTTTAGAATGTATACATGTAATTGATTTGTTAATATTTAGTTGTAATGAATTGTTGACCGTGACATTAAGTGTTGTTCAGGGGATTTGTGAATTAAAATAACACGCATTCTGAGAGACTTGGTTCACTAACGAATGATAGGAAACTATTTTTTGCTTTCTGTACAGTTTCTATGACATGTTCTTTTGTGAGATGATGCAGATCTTTTCATGATAAGCAGATATATTTTACTGTTGCTTGTACATTTTTTATTTGTTATCATAAATGATGCTCAGAAATACAAAAAGAATGTTTTCTGAAATTGAAATGTTTCTGCTTTGAAGTGGACATAGTGGGTGTATTAATAACGCACTCATTGGTCATTTGTAGATATGAATATAAAAGCTAAAATTGCAGAGCACTTTCACTCCAGAACTTTTTGATAGTCGATGCTACTCCGAACATCTGGAGCTGCAACAGACATTCAATAATTCTGTTAAATTTGACTGCGCATTTTATACAATAACTGTGCTAATGTTCTACTAACACATCATGTGCATATACTTTTATGTGAGAGACAGCTAAGCTGAGGTGGCAGAGACCTGTGCACAAAATGTTGGGTGATGATAACTATAAAGTGTAGCAATTGGCACACAGCATTTAACAGTTCAAAAGGATTACAAGCATTTAGTTGATTAAAAAGTCTTAATTTTAACTCTTAATAGTTTTTTAAATATTAAAATGTACTGTATAATTACTAACCTTGGGCTACATTATTCCTCACAAATCAAGAGTATGATAAGAATAAGGATTTGGCTCAGAAGTTGATTGACAGCATGCGAGGGTGAATTACAGAGATCTTGGAAAAAGAAGGGCTAACACTGCAAATATTGACTCTTTGCATAAACTTTATGTAATTGTCAATAATAGCCTTTGAAACTTATGAAATGGCTTGTACCATAGAAACATCTGACAAAAAAATCTAAAAACGCTGAAGCAGCAAACTTTGTGAAAACCAATACTTGTCATTCTCAAAACTTTTGGCCACAACTGTAGATGTTGGGCAAAAAATGACAAATGACTGGTGATGATAAAGGGGTCACAGATGAGCCTAAGAGGGAAACTAAAGATAATGTGGAATGGATGTTCATGGATTTTCATGCTTAATTTAAACAAAGAAAATACTAGGTAATATTAAGCAAGAATTTTCATTTTTAAGGCTTGAAAGTGTCTCATTAAATAATTAGATTGTAAACCAACTGTCTTAAAGCTCACTCTCAGTATTGAGGAACAGTTACCATGTCCTGCTATGCTGTGTCTTTCATTAACCCAATATCCTGACAATAGCACAGTTATCTTTAAAATGAGTTTAAAAACAAAAACTGCAAATGTACCACCTTAGGCCAAATTCAATTTTGCAAAATGGTATCTTTGCTTATTTTGTTATGTATCTGTGTTGTAGTCTATGTTTAACCAGATGAAATTTCATAATGGATTACCCACTAAGCACAGCAAACTGCAGTTGAGAGCAGTAAGTTACTAAAAAGTAGTGACACAGCAAACTTATACCAGCAGTCATTCCAAATATGGGAAAATATTTCCACCCCTGTCTTAACTTTACTTTTCAGTTCCTAACATGGTGCTTCTGCTAGCTGCTTGTGTATAGCTGGCAGTCTGAACTTCCTCTGATTCTGAACCACTGATGTGATGTGATATGATGTAATGTTAATAAAATTTAAAACCTTTCTGTGTTGACTGTTCACTATAAAAGGTGCTACAATTTTAGAATATATTTGTTTGTTGATTAACTGGTTAAAGTAGCTCTTGTAGTTTGTTTTCAGTTTATATTTACCACCTGACAGCAGAAAGGAAAAATAAAGCAGCTTGCTTATGCATTGTAATAATGCTTATTTAATAGTACTTATTAAAGTATATTTTAAAGTGTAAACTTGCTGCTAGTTTATTTACACAGCATTTAGTTGTGTTCATGTGTTATTTATAAATCATTGTATTCTGTTCTGTTCTAAGCCAGTAAACTGAATTACTTAATCAATAGGAATTTGGACTTTTAAACTCTGAGAACTCACTGTTTTTTTTTTTTTTCATTTTAAAAGAACAGTTTTACGTATATTATGGTATTCTAATAATTGCATGTCTCAGAATGTTACACTCTCAATAAGACTGGAAACGCAGAATTATACATATACAATAAATGCCAAAAATGCTGAACTTACTCATGTGCACATCCTTCATATTCTTTAGTATTATTCATTGTATTCATTGAAATTAGAACACTTTTGCTAGATATAAAGTATATTATAAAACCTTAATGGTTTAGTACAAATAAAAAATGTACAGAATGTAGAGTACCCCCCAGTCCTGTTTAGATTTTTTGTAATAAATAATAGTGAAGTCAAAAAGAGTAAAACATGAGACTCTAGAGAGGATCTCATGCTGCCTTAGTTGGACTTTGTTCCCTGCATCATAAACACAGACACATGTATAACACTAAATCAGTCACGCTTCAGAATGTTTGCTCCATTGAACTTAAAAGCAGCTCCTGTTCCACACAGATGTGCCCATTGAACTGTGACAGCAATAATTAGCAAAATTCAGAGTCCATGTAATTAGCTACCCAGATACAGTGAATATGTCCAGCTGTATAATGTGCTTATTTAGTTCATTTTCATGGTCCCTGCATTGTGCCTGGTCTTCAGTCATTCTTTTGCTGCCATTTTTGTAATAGAGCACACTGTTTTGATTTCTTGGCAAGTCCATTGCTGACCATATGTGTCTTTGTAGTGAGGATGGCATAAAACAGCGGCTAGCAGTTGTGGGCTCCCCTTACTGGATGGCTCCTGAGGTCCTTAGAGGTGAACTCTACAATGAAAAGGTATCTCTATACTGCTTCATTTAACAGTCATTTTTTGGAGTGGAAATGCAAATTAAACTGAATTTTTTACAGTCACATGTCTGATATCTTACTACGTTTCTGTGTTATGCTGCAGTAGTGAGAACATCATAGTCGTTTCACTTTATGTATTTGTTGTTTCTTTTGGATGAATTTTGCAGCACTTTTGCCTGTTGCTTATGTATTTTTTGTTTGTTTGTTATCTTGTACAGGCCGATGTCTTTGCATTTGGTATCATCCTATGTGAAATTATTGCTCGGATACAGGCTGACCCAGACTTCCTACCACGTACAGAGGTAAGATATACTGCTGCCCGTTCTTCAGAGCATTCAGTAAATATGTTTTTATTTAGATTAATATTAATGAAGATTAATATAGGCCCAAACGTGTTGTGAGGGTCTGCTGGGAACGTCTGGCAGAGCCCCCTGTCAGAAGTAGCTTCAACTCCCACCTCCGGCAGAACATCAACCAAGTCCCGAGGGAGGTGGGGGACATTGAGTCCAAATGGGCCATGTTCCGTGCCTCTATTATTGAGGCGCTGACCAGAGCTGTGGCCGTAAGGTGGTCGGTGCCTGTCGTGGCGGCAATCCCCAAACCCGTTGGTGGACACCAGTGGTGAGGGACGCTGTCAAGCTGAAGAAGGAGTCCTACCGGTCCCTTTTGTCCTGTGGGACTCTGAAGGCAGTTAATAGGTACCGGCAGGCCAAGCGGAATGCGGCTTCGGAGGCAAAATCTCGGGCATGGGAGGAGTTTGGGGAGGAGAACTACTTTCGGACAGCTTCGAGGAGATTCTGGTCCGGCGTCTCAGGAGGGGGAAGCAGTGCAGTGTCAACACTGTATTTGGTGGGGATGGTGCGCTGCTGACCTCAACTCGGGACATTGTGGGTCAGTGGGGGGAGTGCTTCGAAGACCTCCTCGATCCCACTAACATGCCTTCCAATGAGGAAGCAGAGCCTGAGGACTCGGCGGTGGGCTCCCCCATCTCTGGGACTGAGGTCACTGAGGTGGTCAAAAAACTCCTTGGTGGCAGGGCCCCGGGAGTGGATGAGATACGCCCGGAGTTCCTCAAGGCTCTGGATGTTGTAGGGTTGTCTTGGTTGACATGTCTCTGCAACATCGCATGGACATCAGGGACAGTGCCTCTGGATTGGCAGACCAGGGTGGTGGTCCCCCTCTTTAAGAAGGGGGACTGGAGGGTGTGTTCCAACTACAGAGGAATCACACTCCTCAGCCTCCCTAGAAAAGTCTATTTGGGGGTTCCGGAGAGGAGGGTCAGTCGGATAGTCGAACCTCAGATTCAGGAGGAACAGTGTGGTTTGAGTCCTGGAGGGTGCATGGGAGTTTGCCCAACCAGTCTACATGTGTTTTGTGGACTTGGAAAAGGCGTTCGACCGTGTCCCACGGGGAATCCTGTGGGGGGTGCTCCGGGAGTATGGAGTACCAGACCCCTGATAAGGGCTGTTCGGTCGCTGTACAACCAGTGTCAGAGCTTGGTCCGCATTGCCGGCAGTAAGTCGAACCCGTTTCCAGTGAGAGTTGGACTCCTCCAGGGGTACCCTTTGTCACCGATTCTGTTCATAACTTTTATGGACAGAATTTCTAGGCGCAGCCAGGGTGTTGAGGGGGTCCGGTTTGGTGGACTCAGGATTGGGTCACTGCTTTTTGCAGATGATGTTGTCCTGTTTGCTTCATCAGGCCGTGATCTTCAGCTCATTCTGGATCGGTATCTTGGGGTCTTGTTCACGAGTGAGGGAGGAATGGAGCGTGAGATCGACAGTCAGATTGGTGTGGCGTCCGCAGAGATGCAGGCTCTGCATCGGTCTGTCGTGGTGAAAAAGGAGCTGAGCCGTAAGGCAAAGCTGTCAATTTACCAGTTGGTCTATGTTCCTACCCTCACCTATGGTCATGAGCTATGGGTATTGACCGAAAGAACGAGATTGCATATACAAGAGGCTGAAATGAGTTTCCTCCGCAGGGTGTCTGGGCTCTCCCTTAAAGATAGGATGAGAAGCTCAGTCATCTGGGAGGGGCTCATAGTAGAGCCGCTGCTCCTCCGCATCGAGAGGAGTCAGATGAGGTGGCTCGAGCATCTGATCAGGATGCCTCCTGGACGCCTCCCTGGTGAGGTGTTCCGGGCACGTCCAACCAGGAGGAGGCCACGGGGAAGACCCAGGACACGCTTGAGGGACTGTGTCTCCTGGCTGGCCTGGGAACGCCTCGGGATTCTCCCGGAAGAGCTAGAAGAAGTGGCTGGGGAGAGGGAAGTCTGGGTATCTCTGCTCAAGCTGCTGCCCCCCGCGACCCGACCTCGGATAAGCGGAAGAGAATGGATGGATAGATGGATGGATTAATGAAGATGTACATTAGCATTATGTGTCCCAACTAAGAAAACATTGCAACTTAGTTCAGATTAAATTAAATACAATTTTAAATTAAATTTAGTAAGAATTATAGCAATGTGTAAACACCTGTCTGACTCAAAATTCTTCCTTGGCAGAGACCTTGTTGAGACAGAATAACCACCTTGTGTCTTCCTCTACACTCACTTTAGCCATAGTGTAACATTTGTATGTTAAATCGCCACATCTACTGCAGGCTCCCCTTTTCGGTCTGGTGCCCAAGCCCCCCCATCAGTTTTATTCACTCTGCACAGCTGGTCCTGTTTCTATTCATCACTTTGATTCAACTTCCACTTGATACTGTTTATCATTAGCACTTGTTTGTTATGATTGCTTTTATCAAGCACTGGGCTGTACTGTATAACAACAAAGAGCTCCTGTTTTTTTTTTGTGGTCTATTACTATGTTTGCTTCTTTCTTTAAGGACATTTAAATATTTTATTGCTTCAAGTTTTGCAAAAGAGCTCTAAAATACATTCTTTTCTTTTGATACATTTAAGCATAGATGACATTAAATATTGTCTAAGAGTTGTTTGTATAAACTAAGACTTTTGTGCAGTGTTCATGTGTGTGTGTGCGTGTGTGTTCAGATACACAGAATTAAAATGATGTTTATGGATGCAAACTGATAGTAAGTGAAATAATATTTATAAATATGCAAAAGGCTTAACTTGGGGCATACGTAAAAGTAAGCTTCTTTCACTCTGTCTGGTGGTCTTCTGTGATGTCACAGGTAGCTTTCAGTTTGCTTTCTTTCTCTCTTACTTGTGCTTAAAAATATTCAAACTGTTCTGAATCAGAATCATTTTATTGCTAGCATGTGAAACATACCAGATTTGACTTTGGTTAGGTGCAAAAACATTGAAATCAAGACATTACCAATGCAAGACAACACAATTTCAACCCACAATTAACCTGACATTTATGCAAACCACTATACAAATACAACAATTTATTGAACAAAACATTTACAAAGTTCAATAGTTAACTCAAATAAATAGAAAAACTGCAAAATAATGTAGATATCAAATATTACGTGTTTTGTAAATAAAGTATTTACAAATAAACAAACAGCACAGTGACCGGTTATATGTTGCAAAAACAGTTAGGAGTAACCCTATGTATGTTTATTTAGGATCTGAATAATCTGACGGAAGAAGTTGCAGAGATGGCATGTAGTTCAGGTAGCAATATGCCTGTGCCACCTCTGTGATGGCAATTTAATGAGCAAATAGCTGCTGGGGTGGCTGAAGTCAGCTGCAATCTTTCCTTCTCTCTTTTTTCACTATGGCGATGAACATATCTTTTGATTTTGGGAGACAACAGTCAATGACTTTCTTAGCTGAACAAATCACCCGCTGCAACCGAGTCTTAGAAGGAGAGTTGGCAGAAGGAAACCAAATGGTGAAGAAGCAGGTCATAACACTTTCAGTGAAGACTGAGTAAAAATTTAATAATATACGCCTTGATATGCCAAGCTTCTTAAGTGGGCAAAGAAAGAACAATATCTGTCTGGCTTTCTTGATGATAGAGGTGATGTACTTGTATGGTGATGTACTGTATTAGTGAAAGTAGTCCCCAGGAATTTAAACGACTGAATCACAGACACAGGCTGGCCATTAATTTGCAAAGATGGACAGTTAGTGACTTGTCTGAGGAAATCAATCCTCATTTCCACTGTTTTAATAGCATTAAGCTCCAGGTTGTTACAAGAACACCATTCGACAAAACAGCCCACCTATATTGACATGTCATTATTGGAAATGAGACCCACTACATGATTGTGTCATCTGCAAACTTTAGGATTTTTACAGGTTTGTCCATAGATATATAGTCATTTGTATAAAGTCAAAACGGGTGAGGTGAAAGAACACAACCTTTGGGGCTCTTTAATTGACTTTAGATGCAACATTAAAGGGCCCAGTCTCACATACTTCTTCCAAACGGTCAAGAAACCCATAATCTACTGGCAGACAACATAGAGTAAACCTAACTGGATGAGTTTACTCTGAAGCAACTCTGGAACAATGGCACTGAAGTCTGAGCAGAAATCCACAAACAAGATCCTCACAAAGGTGTTAGGAAAATCCGAGTGCTGAAGAGTGTAGTGGAGACATAAATTAATCCACTGAGTGATTTGCCATATACAGTATGTGAACTGAAGTGGACCAAGGAGAGGGTCAGTTTAGGTAGGACTTTAGGTGGAAAAGCTAAGACGTTTGAATATTTTCATAACCACCAAAGTCAAAGCAACTGGCCCATAGTCATTAAGTTCAGAGATTTTTTTTCCTTCTTGGGAACTGGAATGATAGTGGCTACCTTAAAGCAGTCCAGAACTTTGCCCACCTGCAGGGAGGTGTTGAATATGCCAGTGAAGACAGGCACTAGCTGGTCTGCAAAATGTCTAGAGTACCAGGTGAGACTCCATCAGGGCCAGCTGCTTTCCTAAAATCCTGAAAAGTTTTTATATATCTTCCTGCTTCACAGATAGTGTAGGGTGAAGCGGAGAGAAATGACTGGGATGAAGGGAAGTTGAAGAAGGTGAATTGGACTTCAGTGAAGGGGGGATGGTGACATTGAAATAGTTGTGAAAGGGAGAGAGGGGGACTGTTGATGCAGATGACAGAGGGTCGTAGTCCAAGCAGGGGCTCTTGTCATTGTTAAACTGGCAATAAAACTCATTTAGCTGATTAGCCAAAATGGGGGAGAGGATGAGACTTGAGAGCACTTCTGCCTGTAATTTGTGACACACTGCCAGGCTGTTACTGCTAAAGCCTTTCTCCAGTTGATCTTTTAAAGTGGCTTTTGCAGCTTTTAGAGCTTTATTAAACTGTCACCTTACAGATCGATTATTCATCCCTGTTCTCAGACCTGTATGCCTGGTCCTTAGCAGCTCTGAGAACCCTCAGCTGCTTGGTGAACCAAGGTTTGTCATTGTTGTGTCTCACAATGATCTTCCTAAAGAGACACGTGTCTTCACAGGGATGCTGTGTTACTACACCAGTCTTCCATGGCTTTTCAATCAGTGGAGCCTAAACAGTCTCTCAGCCTTCCAACAGCCTCAGGAGTCCATCTGCAGCTAATAGTCCTGCTGTGCTTTCACTATTCCAGTTTCCATTTATAGCTGGGAACAAGCATAATCATGGCATGATCAGACTTGTAAAGAGGTGCATGAGAGAAATGGCAAAATGCCTCTTTAATGTTGGTGTAAAAGTGGTCCAATGTTCTGCCCTTATGTGTTTTTCATGTTACTGTAGTTAAAATCCCCTATAATGAAAATGATAGTACTAGGGAATTTATTTTCCAAATGATGAATGTTATCAGCTGTCAACTGCTGTGCCAACTGATCATTTGCATCAGGAGGAATGTAAATACCAACCAGAATAACAATGAAATTCCCCGGGTAGATAGAATGGCTTGCAATGAATGACCTTCTAAATCAGCAGAGGAATAAGAGAGAATTTAGGACATATCCCTGCACTAGCTGTTGTTTATAAACATGCACAGGCACCACCTTGTGATTTGCCATAAAGTTCATTGTTACGGTCCACTCTGAATAACTGATATCCTGCCATCTGAACAACATTGTCTGGTAGATCCAAATTAAGCCATGATTCAGTAAAACAGAAGTCACAAATATGCTCAAAATCTCTTAGTCCTAATCAGTAACGCCAACTCGTCCTTTCGTTGACAAGCAAGCAAACATTTGAAAGGCAGATTTCCGGTAGTGAAGCATGAAAACCTCTGCATCTGTAGTGCACCAGATTGCCAGCCCGCTTACCTCTGTACTTCCCGGTGAAGCGTGACTGGTGGGCAGCAGTCCTGCAAACAGATGGGGAAAACCTCTGCGGTAAATTTCCCTCATTGCAAACATACCTAGGAAATAAATCTGATGGAAGTAAGTACTATATGTTCAAAAGCTTTTCATGAGTAAAAGTAATTCTTGAAGTCAACAAAAAACATATATTAACCACTCAATATACATACAGAATGAGCATACCTAAAAAATGTGGCAGCCCAGTCTATGCCACAACTGTTGAGCAATTCTCTGCCTTGACTGAATTGCAAATCCTAAAATAAAATCGTTTTGAAACTTAAAATGATTGTGATTTTTTTTTTTTTTTTTTTTTTTTTTAACCCTTTTTTCTTAAACATTTTTAGTACATAGGTGAGCTGGTTTGTGTTCTTAAAGTTCTTTAATTTAATAGTTCTTGCTTATCGTGGTGCCAGAAACTAGTGACCTGTTGCATGTTGTTGAGACATGTAAGTAAGAATTGCACTGTACTCTGTACACATGACCATATTAATACTGCTACTGTTCAATTCCTTTGTTGTAGAAGGTGTAAGTTTTATTATTGCCAAATGAAGACAAAATTGTCTTACATTTGGCCAGCACCAATTAGTCTTTAAAATACCTGTCATTTGACGTGGACACTTGAGGTAACCTCTCCTTAGGAAGTCCATCCATCCATTGTCTCCCGCTTATCCAAGGTCGGGTCGCGGGGGCAGCAGCTTGAGCAGAGATGCCCAGACTTCCCTCTCCCCGGCCACTTCTTCTAGCTCTTCCGGGAGAATCCCAAGGCGTTCCCAGGCCAGTCGAGAGACATAGTCCCTCCAGCGTGTCCTGGGTCTTCCCCGGGGCCTCCTCCCGGTTGGACGTGCCCGGAACACCTCACCAGGGAGGCGTCCAGGAGGCATCCTGATCAGATGCCCGAGCCACCTCATCTGACTCCTCTCGATGCGGAGGAGCAGCGGCTCTACTCTGAGCCCCTCCCGGATGACTGAGCTTCTCACCCTATCTTTAAGGGAAAGCCCAGACACCCTGCGGAGGAAACTCATTTCAGCCGCTTGTATTCGCGATCTCGTTCTTTCGGTCACTACCCATAGCTCATGACCATAGGTGAGGGTAGGAACATAGATCGACCGGTAAATTGAGAGCTTCGCCTTGCGGCTCAGCTCCTTTTTCACCACGACAGACCGATGCAATGCCCGCATTACTGCGGATGCCGCACCGATCCGCCTGTCAATCTCACGCTCCATTCTTCCTTCACTCGTGAACAAGACCCCGAGATACTTGAACTCCTCCACTTGGGGCAGGATCTCGCTACCAACCCTGAGAGGGCACTCCACCCTTTTCCGGCTGAGGACCATGGTCTCGGATTTGGAGGTGCTGATTCTCATCCCAGCCGCTTCACACTCGGCTGCGAACCGATCCAGAGAGAGATGAAGATCACGGCCTGATGAAGCAAACAGGACAACATCATCTGCAAAAAGCAGTGACCCAATCCTGAGCCCACCAAACCGGACCTCCTCAACACCCTGGCTGCGCCTAGAAATTCTGTCCATAAAAGTTATGAACAGAATCGGTGACAAAGGGCAGCCCTGGCGGAGTCCAACTCTCACTGGAAACGGGTTCGACTTACTGCCGGCAATGCGGACCAAGCTCTGGCACCGATCGTACAGGGACTGAACAGCCCTTATCAGGGGGGCCGGTACCCCCATACTCTCGGAGTACCCCCCACAGGATTCCCCGAGGGACACGGTCGAATGCCTTTTCTAAGTCCACAAAACACATGTAGACTGGTTGGGCAAACTCCCATGCACCCTCCAGGACCCTGCTAAGGGTATAGAGCTGGTCCACTGTTCCGCGACCAGGACGAAAACCACACTGTTCCTCCTGAATCCGAGGCTCGACTATCCGACGGACCCTCCTCTCCAGGACCCCTGAATAGACTTTTCCAGGGAGGCTGAGGAGTGTGATCCCTCTGTAGTTGGAACACACCCTCCGATCCCCCTTCTTAAAGAGGGGGACCACCACCCCGGTCTGCCAATCCAGAGGCACTGTCCCTGATGTCCATGCGATGTTGCAGAGGCGTGTCAGCCAAGACAGTCCTACAACATCCAGAGCCTTGAGGAACTCCGGGCGTATCTCATCCACCCCCGGGGCCCTGCCACCATTCCTTAGGAAGTGGTTCTTTAAATTCATTACTCTCTAATCATTTGAGAAATACAGTATTCTAATACTCCTGGAAATGTTTCCTAAGACACAAACCACAGTATGTCTTCAAAACCACCGCATACTTTGTTAGGTTGAATGACCTGTTTTTGTCTAGATTATTTTAATGCTAAAGAGCCAACCTCTTGAAATTATAACTATATGGTTTACAATGAATTCACATGGATGTGGAATAAGCAGACGTAGGTACTGAAGTAGACATCGACAAGCCTGCCACTGAAGTGATGAAAACTCTGCTAGTGCATTCTACAATCAACAGTGGGCTGAACTGTTAGCAGAACCGGTAGTGAAGACTCATTACATTCATCTTGCACAATAAAACAGCAGCTGTGCTAATATTTTCATGTTTTCATACCACCACCACCACCGATTATGGAGGTATAACCAAAACAGTGCACAAAAAACTATATCGGCAAGATTTCTGACATGATGGATTTGATAATCAAACTGGGAATGGATATGAATGCAGTGAAGTGTTACGTGTATACAGGTGTACTTATAACACGTAAATAAACTTTCAAGCAACAAACGGAGAGTAGAATGATTTCAGTTGGTGATGTGAAGTACTATACATGCTAACATTCTCATTGAGCAGCCGGGAAAAAACTGCGACTGTGACAAACACTATAAAGCTGTTTGAAGTAAATTAACAAACTTAGGAGACAGATTAAGGCTGAAAAACCTCAGTATACTTGGTACAGTGGAGAGGATCATAGCTAATAATTCTACATTCATGACAGAGTTCTTCACAATAATTATGGGGGAGAATATTGCTTACCTGGTAAACATTCTTCACAATCTTGTTAATTTGGAAACATATTTGAAAAAAAACATAAGTTGCTATACTTACCCAGAGTGGAGATTTTAGTGACTGTACTTGTTAGGCATCCAACATTGGTTAATTTATCCATCAGTACTGAAGATTGTGATTAGAGGTTACACCCACACACATAATCCCCTTAAAGAGGATGAGAAGAGATTGAAACAAAACACTTTGAAAATTTAATAAGGCCAGAAAAATGTAAGAAGTAGTTAAGCTGAAATGCTTTGAACATAACATATACTGTAGATGTCTTCTGTCTTTATTATTAATTTGTCCATTCCTGCTGTGGTGGTTTATTTCTCTCCATTTTACCTAATTTTCTCTTAATTACGATGTCATTTTCTATCTGTATCACTGTATTAAATTTTATTACCTTATTATTTATTATTATTGTTGTTGTCTTATTCAGTTTTGTAGTTTTATTATTTTACAATATTTACTTCAATCATAGTATTTGCATTTTACTATTGCTTTCTTGTTGTCTATTGTCCTGACTAAAATTAGTAACTCTACAACTATTTAAGTGTGCTCTTTTCCTATTTTTTTCCCCCCCAAAATTCACTCTTCGTTGTGTCAGTGTTGCAGATTATATCATATTCTAGTATATTTCCAAATTAACAATCCTCTAAATAGCCTATTAATTTTAAACATTACATTAGAATATGTTCTTCAATTTATATTCTACAGGCTTTATAACATTTTATTTGCCTTTTTAATTGTTTAGAATAGATGATGAAAACATTGTGTCAACAGACATCCCTAAATCCTTTTCAGGGGTTGTTTCTTGTGGGACAATGTCTCTCATCATGTATTTATACTTCACGTTCCTTTTACCCCCATACAGCACTTTGCTCTTTTCTGCATTAAACTATATTTATTCAAGTGTTCACCCTGTAAATAATTTTCTATGCTTGCTTTTGTCAACTATTGCTGTTGCCTTTAAAAAAAAAAAATCTAAAAGATGGGTTTAGCAAGATCTCCCTCTCTTAAACCCATGCTGGTTGTTATTTAGTGTATTATTTTCATACAGGTGCTTTTCTAATTTATTTCTTTTTATAGTTTTGTATGGTGTAGACATTGGACTTCTTGGTTCAATTTGTCTCCCTTCTTGAAGATTGGAGTCATTTTGCACATTTCCAGTCCGTTGGTACTTCTCTTTTGTCATGTGACTGCTCAGATATGTCTAATAAGGGTCTATTGGTGACCCTTGATTCAATTAGGAGAGCAATTTTCCCTGTTACAGTACTTCCCAAATCACATAGCTAGCACTTTCTGCTGCACAGCATATCCTTAACACAATGTTAAAAACCCTTGCTTTTACAGTGGGACCTGGATAATTTGAAATATTGAAGGTTTCAAGTTATAGCATGTTAAGAACAAGCAGGACAAAATAAAGCTCAACTTAAAAGGCAAAGCATATGAAAAAACATGATTTATTTTTATTTTAAAACAAAATCGACATCTCGGATCATTCAAGTATTCATTTACATTTTAATTTCTTTTAAGAAAAGAAGACCTTTTAAAATGCCCATCCTACAAGTAATTTTTCTAATGAAAAACAGTGTTGAGATTCTGGATAAAATTTTAATACACAGAATGCAGAAAATTTCACTATAACTTTTCAGATGAAGTTGTATTTATTAAAGAGGATTGTTAGGGAAGTATTAACTTTGATTTAAATTAATTTCAGGTCAGGGGAGCTGAAGCATGGGGAGCATGCACTGGTGTAGCACATTGCTGCACCCACCACATAACGAAACAGCTTGGGATCCTGGTTTGCAGCCCCACAAGCGGACATGTGGTCCAGTTTCACCCTCCAGAAATGACCCTCTATCTGCCTTAGCCAGGCGTTACCTGAGCGTCCCCTTGCCCTGGTCCTGCCGCTCGGGTCCTCAACAGTGAGGATCCTGTGAGCCGGATCACCCTCAGGAAATTGTGCTTCATTCGGGACTCCATGAGCAACCACTCATTCGACACAAAGTAAAACCAGCGGTACCCAAAGATTCTCCAAAGACAGATAGTACCGAAGGAGTCCAGTCTTCATGTCAGGTCACTGGATAACGTCCGTGTCTTGCAACCATATAGCAAGACAGGAAGCACCAGGACTCTGAAGACTTGGACCTTCGTCCTTTTGCATAGATACTGGGAGCACCATACACACATTTGCAGCGATCTCATGACCGCTAACCCCCCCGAAACCCCCCCCCTCCATGCTCTCCCAGTCCATCTACTGACTTCATAGGAAGAGTCACCAGAGACATAAATGTCACTGCCAAGGTAAGTAAACCTCTCGACAAGGTCGACACTCTCTTTAGAAAGACACGCTACTGATGGCTGTGCCTAAGAGGTTATTAAAGGCCTGGATCTTGGTTTTTATCCAGGACACTTGCAAGCCCAGACACTCAGACTCTTCACTGAGTCTCGAGAGCCCCGATCAGAGCTCCAGTTGACTCTCTGAAGATCACAGCATCGTCAACAAAGTCAAGATCAGTGCATCTTTCTTCAACCACAGATGAACCACAGTCGCTGGAACCCACAACCTTGCCCAACACCCAGTCTATGCAAGCATGGAACAGACTAGAAGCAAGAACACACCCCTAACGAACCCTAAAATCAACTGGGAAAAACGCAGTGGTTTTGACTCCACTCATTACAGTACTTACAGTACCAATGTACAGACTGGCCATGATATCCAGTAACGTTGAGGGGATCCCACGAAGTCTAAGGTTGTCCCACAGGGCAACTCAATCAACTGAGTGGAACGCTTTACAAAAATCGACAAAGGCATAATACATTTTACTGTCTATTACCAAACTGTAATTAAAATGTTATTAACAATGTGCAGCATTAATAGAGGTTACTGGCTGCTACAGCTTCTAGAAGTTAATATACTTAAGGGAATAGATGTACCAAAAGCTGTGATATTTCAGTTTTTTATATAATTTCATATTACACAGGCAAGTCCTCAACTGTCCCCCTAAATTATGACAAACATGGTATTGATAAGCAACACCATCTTCTCTCTCTCTGAAACATTTTACATTAGACTTGTATACATGGAACTGATTTGTTTAAGGTGAGGGAGCAGACGTGCCTTGTTTGTGAATATTGGGAAGCCTATTTCTCTACCCTTACTTTACAAACAATAACTAACTAAATATTCTTCTGAAGCTCCCTTGTCTGGTCAAGCAATGTGGTAAGGCTATTGCTTTGCCTTTTTTCAGTACTCTTGTTTATTTCACTGCTCCCATATCACTTATATAAAATTCAGGCTTGAAGTGTTGTTTTTGTGAGATGAGTCCCATCTGGTAATAATAGCTGGTCCTTGAGATACTGATTATAGAGCTTTTCTGGGACACAATGTGTTTAAATACAGCATGCAGCCATTTTGTGGCAGTGTTGAATATCCAGATCCCCTCACAAACTGCTTCTGATCAGTATGCAGTGTGAATTTCAGTGTGATCATCAGTTGCAGTAGGAGTACAAAAATATGCCAACAGAGGTACCTGACTTTTTTTTTTTTTATTATTATTATTTTAACATTGACCTATTAAGGTTACTCTTTTCTTTTTGCTTTGAGAAGGAATAACTGGTGACTTTGCTGGAGTTGGCATAAGTAAAATTCTATAGTGTTAGCAATTACAGTTTAAAATAAAATAATGTTGGCAAATTATGTTATTTTCAAAGTCCTACATTTCATAAGCGTGTTTCATGGAAAGCGAGTTCCCTTCTTGTATGGCATCTTATGTTCACGTAATTCTGACATTTCAGCATTTAAAATTTGTGTATCATCTCCATCTGCTGGTGGTTTTCTGCAACTCCAGTTCAACTGTCCTCTATATATAAGCATGTGGTGCTTGTTTTGATGTAGATGTACCACATAGACATATGCCCATAGTATTTACTGTATGTGTATACATTGTACATACTGTACTGTGCGTGTGTGTGTGTGTGTATATATATATATATGTGTGTATATATATATATATATATATATATATATATATATATATATTTAGCCATCCATTTTCCAACCCGCTGAATCCGAACACAGGGTCACGGGGGTCTGCCGGAGCCAATCCCAGCCAACACAGGGCACAAGGCAGGAACCAATCCCTTATATATATATATATATATATATATATATATATATATATATATATATATATATAGAGTGATGGGTTAAACAGAATTGGTTTAATACAGAGCACATAAAATATATAATATAAATATAAAATTATTCCATGTATGTTTTTGTGTGTATGTGTTACATAGTATAAAATAACTTGCAGCTACTATATGCAATGTTTCAATAAGTTATTTTTGTGTAACTCTATGGTGGTTCAGCAGTGTAAAAAAGCCAAAAATTCTAGACATATACAAATTAACAAAATTATAGAGAAAGTTGATGTTAATAATCTATCAATTACTATTACGATTACTATTGAAATCTTCATATGAAGAATTACTAATTGTGAAGCAGAGAGCAATATTACCTTAAGTCATGATTGTTTTCAGTTTTGCTTGCATAATTTAATCAGTACAGTGACTGTCTTGCCTGATTCATAAAGAGTGGCAAAACAGTGCTGTATGTATCGGTAAACTAATGCAACTCCAGCACATGTAGCTTACAGCTCTTAACTTCACATTAGACACTGCTAAACACAGTGACCAAAGAAGTTTTTTTTGGAGTTATTTTTGAGTAGAAATAATACCATGACTACTACAGTAAATAAAGTTTAGTCTTGAGTACATGCCAAAGCCTTGTGCTGCTCTATAAAATCCTTTCAAAATTGCATGCATTTATACATACTAACATGTTAGAAATGTACACGTGGCATCAGGTGCAGATTTACTGTATATGCATGTGCTTGTACTTTAAGTGATAACCTGCCCACTAGGCTGAACCCATATGTTTTATGTCTGTATTCTAGGACTTCGGCTTAGATATGGATGCCTTCCAGCATATGGCAGGAGACTGCCCCCGGCCTTTTCTGCAGCTTGCCTACTCCTGCTGTAATGTAAGTGTTGTTGTTTTGTTTTTTTAATCTGTATATCTTCCATATTTTCCTGTGTTTTTTATTTAATACAATTGGTGATATTTTTCAACTACCCAAATTTAGCAGTGCCAGATTTTTATTAGCTTTGTTAAGATATGCCTGTTATCTTACTTAGTTGAGAAGTTACACTTGACATTTTACATGTTCCATTAACCAGTATGATGGAAAGTATAATTCAGTCTATTTGTTCCACAAACCAGTATTCACACTGAGTTATCATTTTCAGTGCTTCATTTTTGCATGAGTTCATCATTTTATGCTGTAAACTCTGCAAAACTTTTGCAAATCCCAAGGTTTTTTGTTTTTGGTACATTGAATTATCACTACTAGAAGTAGTACTGGCACTCTGATTAGGAAAGTGGGCGGATATCCACCCACTATGAGCTCTTCTTTAATTAGACTGGTCACTGAAAATATATATAGTCCATCATGATCAGTGTGCATTTCACCATCCAAAAAATGTTATCAGGACACTGCCACTCTGCACATCTTCTTACCATGCACATGGAATTGAATTGCTTATAAGATCTGTATCTGGTGAAACTAGTAAGAGACTATGTGAAACACTGCATTTTTACCTCTTAATTTTAGAACAATTCCACCTAGTTATGACTGATAAGCCATTTTACTGAAGCAGTTTGTTCTGCTTCTTACTCAACAATTTCTTTAGGTCAACCTAACTGGAAGATGCTTGTCAGCTTAGTTTATTTTATGGTTTCTCTCCCCTTGACCAGTCCAATGCAAATTCCCACATGGCTGAATAGTGATGCTCAAATTGATTGATTGATTGGACATTGATTAAAAACTGCTGATTTTTTCACTCATTTCACTCAAAATTGGTTAATCTCTGAAAAAATATATATATATTCGGACTCTACTTTTCAAACCATTAGAGTAATTATGTTATAGTGTGCCTGTAGGCACAGTATCGCAGTACTTGAGTAAGTGTGAATGGTTGAAAAAAAAAAAGAGATGATCAAGGCAGAGTTCAGGAAAGAGGAGGTTAAAATATTGGCTTTCATGTTTAAAACAAAAAAAAACAAAAAGCAGAGTAATCACCTCAAAGCCAGTTGTCCTGTGCGTGAAGAGGGAAGGCAAAGTAATATGTTGTTCAGGTGAACTTGGAATGAAATGAAAGAGGCCGATGCACTACTGACACTCGCATCATCCACTTAAGTTAAGAGAAGCTGCTTGTGTAAGTTAAGACCATTTCTTTTTGTCTTTTAAATAAAAATGATGCTCCATGTACAAGTATGAATAGTGCGTAAGTACAACAGATTATGAACACTTCTTGGCAATCAGATTATAAACACTTTATTTTATTAGAATTGTGGATTGTAAGTCAGGCATACGTTATATTTTATTTTAGCTTTTTTGTTAATGTCAAATGTGTATGTATTGTGCATAGATGCCTTTAGGTGTATATTTTCTTAGTTAACAACTAACAAGTATATTAATCCTTTAATGTTATATTCTTTATAAAATTTTATTTGGTGGTCACTGAAGAACAAGTCCACGGTATTTGATTTTGTTACTAAAAAAAAAATAAATGAACAAATAATGTCTTGGTACTATAGTTTTATTTGGAAACATATTGAGGACAACCATTTACCTCAATACATGAAGGTACATAAGCATTTAAATTGCTGGTTATGCAAAAGCTATGTGTGTGTGTATATCTATACTAATAAAAGGCAAAGCCCTCACTGACTAACTCATCACTAATTCTCCAACTTCTCGTGTAGGTAGAAGGCTGAAATTTGGCAGGCTCATTCCTTACAGCTTACTTACAAAAGTTAAGCAGGTTTCATTTCGAAATTCTGCGCATAACGGTCGACAACATCCGCCATGTTAAACTTTCTTATTTATGGCCCCATCTTCATGAAATTTGGTAGGCGGCTTCCCTGCGCTAACCGAAACCGATGTACGTACTTATTTCGGTGGTATGACACCACTGTCTGCCGCCATATTGAACTTTCCAACGGTCTTTGTTAGTTATGGGCCCTTCTTCAAGAAATTTGGTACGCGGGTTCCCAACGCTAACTGAATCCTACTTACGTACATATATACGTCCATAGCCTGCAGCTCGGTCACCATGTGAGGTGGCGTTGGGTCCCCCATGCCCACGCCTCCCACGTAGTTGGCTGCCTGCCTATATAATGCCGTCCATTGCTCCGGTCTCTTCATTCCCTTCCTTGCTTCGCCATGGTATTCACGTCTCCCTCCTGATAACTGCAGCCTTTTTATTTAATCCACGGCTTCTCCGCTGTTTTATTGTTTGTTTATTACGATTATAGCTGTTGTGTAGGTATTTTAGACTTAGTTTACATTGTTCAGGTACCCATTTCCTTTATCGTTCCAACCGTACCCCCATTAACATGTCTATCGAGGTGATCACCATCGATCAAAGAACTGTTACTTACCGAGTGGTTTCCATGCCTGGAGATGGCAACTGCCTTTTCCATTCTCTGTGTTACATATTGCACGGCCATATCAGGCTCACTGTTGATATCTGGAGGAACATTGTGTCTTATGTATTGAATGACTGAGACAGGTTTAAGGTGTGGACTGATGATGGTACAGGAGATAATTATACTACACAGGAGCACTATAAGAGTGAAATGCTTAAGCCCTTCACCTATGGTTCTGCATGCGAGTTGATGGCTGCCGCTGAATTGTTCGGTTGTCGCTTTCAAGTGTACCTAAATGGCCAAATATTTTACACCTTTGGACAACTGCCAATGCCTCTTAAACACCTTAGATTCACAGGTGACGATTTGAGTAGTGGACACTTTGATGTTTATGAATGTTTAAACTCTCTCAAAAGCTGGATGCGAAGTTATCGATGAAACCCATTTCAATTCAATTTCCTGTAAGGCTCTGCTTCACAATGACAATTAATAAGTCTCAGGGACAGACCCTACAAAAGGTTGGCATTGATTTGAGGCAAGATTGCTTTTCACATGGCCAACTATACGTTGCTTGCTCAAGAGTAAGCTCAGCGCACAGCTTGGTCATATTACAACCGGAGGGCCGAACTGACAACATGGTATACAAAGAGATCCTTAACAAATAATTATTGGTATATTTTCCCTCAGTTTAAAAAGGTTTACTTTTCTTCTTAATAAAAATTTTAAAGCAGTACTTCGCCGCTGCGAAGTGCGGGTATTTTGCTAGTAACTTATATATAAACGTCTTTGTGTGGAAGTGTGTGTGTCTGTCCAGCCCGGAAGTGAGAGACGGAGTTGGGGTAAGGGCTTCACCTCCGTGGAAACAGAAAACTTGCTTAGCCGCTAATAACACAAGCGCGGGATGAGCACGTCAGCAAAACAAAACCTCAGAAGAAAGGCAACGTCGCTTAGCTGCTAACATCGGCAAAACGGTATCCCTTTTATTTTTCCTCCCACCACTAATGCACAAGGGATGCGAGCATGTCAGCAAAATGAATCCACCTTGGAGAGAGATGCCCAGAGTGGTTCCTTTCAATTACCTGACATCTCTACATTTCAATTTTTTTTCTGACTATTTCAATAGTTTGTAGGACCCTGGGCTTTTTACAGCACGGACTTACACAACTAGTGTATATGTATATGTATGTATGTATGTATGTATGTGTATATATATATATATATATATATATATATATATAGATATATAGATATATTTATATATACAGTGGAACCTCGAGATACGATCACCTCTGTATACGAGGAAAGTATGAGCGAAAAATTCAGATCTAAATACGAGCATTGGCTCACGTAACGAGCCACGAGCCAGGCTGTGGGTACAGCTCGCGGCTTAGCGAGGGGGTGTGGTAGCTGTAGCGAGCCGCAGGGCGATCTGCAGTGTCTGCGTTTCTCACCTAAGTGCACAGGTGGGAAACTGCCCACATCCATGATTTGTCCTGTGGCTGATGGGCTGGGCAGGGTTGCCACCCGTCCTTTAAAATACGGAATCGTCCAGTATTTGAGAACGAAATTGCGCGTCCCGTTTTGAATCAATACGTATGCGTCCCTTATTTTTTTGTATTAAAAGTGGTAACCCTAGCAGCTGCCATGTCTTCCCCGCATATATAGAGAAGCGCGAGCCGGTTAAGGGGGAGAAGAAGTAAAAGAAAAGAGAGGAGAGAGAACGGAGGTTGCAGGAGGAGGCAGGAATCCACAGCAGTAGGAAGTCGGTGCGAGAGAGCGAGCGAGTACAGGTTCGCGTGTAGCTGAACAGGCGAGCCAAACAGCTGAAGCAGGACGGTGTAGAGAAGGTCAGCTGCATTAAGTGTCTCGCCTGTTGCAGAGCCCGCATGGGAGAAGCAGGTGAGACGCTAACAGAGAAGAAGCACCGGGGATTGTCATCTGTTTTTTGAAGACTGCTTCCTGTTGACGTTTTAACCTCGTGTTAAAGGATTGTTATTCTTATGTACTTTAAACCTCCACTTCACAACTGTTTTAAGGATTATTTATTTAAAAATTTATTGAATGCTCTACTGCACTTTGGACACCTGTTTTGATTCTTTTAATAATCAGTTATATTATTTATTACCAGTGTTATTTATTAAAGGTAGACTACAGTATATATAATTTATCAGTGTTATTTGTTAGGAAAAATGATTTTTATGTTAATATATTTGGGATGCGGAACGGATTAACTGGATTTCCATTATTTTCAATGTGGACGTTTGTTCTAGATACGAGAAATTCGTATCTAGAGGTTCCACTGTATATAGATATATAGATATATAGAGATAGATATATAGAGATATTAGTTAGTTAGTTATTAAATATTGGCCCTAAAAAACTGGTCAGACCATCCTTAGTTGAAACATGAACACAAAGCTTTTTCCATTGTACTTTTTAATAAGGGAATTACTTTAGTAACTGTGAGTTCATATTGGGTATGCTCAAAACAACTTTTTCATAATTTTTTTTTCTGTTGTAGATGGTCCCTGAATTTCGCCCATCTTTTGTGAATATTGTTAGTCAGCTTGAGGTTATTCTTAAGCAGCAAAGGCTTGAAAGAGAGGGACAACAAAATGGGGAATTGTCAAGGTTGAGCAGCAGAGATGGTGTGCCGAGAGGTAAGAATTTTCCTTTGGACAAACAACCAACCATACTTTCCGAGAGATTGTAACTTTTGATGTAAGCTGTTCTTTTCTCCACTTTCTCTTTACAGATGGAAATTCAGTTAATGTTTCTGCTGTCCACTGCACCAGCCCAGTACGCCGACACTCTCTCTGTTTGCCAAGGGACCAAAGACTGTCTCGTAGCCAGTCAGACATGCTTTGTCCACAGTCGCCACCCTTCCCCAGCTTAGTTGCAACTCATACTCGCATTAACCCTTTCTCCCTGCGAGAGGACCTCAATGGTGGAAAAATCAAATTGTTTGACACCCCCAGCAAGTCTGTTATTTCACTCACCTTTGACTTGCCTCCACCTACAGACTCTTACCAGGTCACTCCTCCTGTAAGTCCAGATGCTGTCCATGACATTAGCCAAGGTTGCCTAAGCCTTGGAATGATTCGTCGTTGCAAGTCACTGCCAGTTTCTCCTGAGCTGCTGAAGAAAGGAACCTTTTCGAAAGAAACCGAAAAACAGAGCAGCAATGTTTTACAGTGTTTTGGACCTGAGCTAAGCAAAAATGTTTTAGAGCAGCTGGCTGAGGGACAAGAAATGAGCCAGCCAGTCACACCGGATATCAAACGAGTAGCCCTAGAAGTAGCCTGTGAGCTCAATCAGGGAGTCTCGAAAGATGTTAAAAGTGTTGATCGGGAAATGGTCCGTGATCTCAAACCAGAATTGTCTCAGGATGTCAGATGTACAAACTTGAAAGGCAGAAGTGATCAGAGTCCAGGTATCCCAGAAAATGAAAGATCTGTACCACAAGAAATAGGACAGAGATTAATAAGAGAAATCTCACAAGATGCTGATTTACCACTTCCAGTTGAGCATATCCTGAATGAGGAAATGTCACACAATGTTAATTTGATCAACAAGGAAACAAGACCTAACCCGACTGCAGGCATGTTGCATGATGTTGATCAAACTCTGGAAGCAGAACGTGAGATAAATAGCTTTGTCATACGTGATCTCCAATGTGTACCCCTGGAGCTCAAAGAACTACCAAATCCACATATTTCACAGACATTTAGTCCTACAGAGCTGGAAACAGAAGGTGTAGAACTTGTAGATCTGGAAATTCAACAAGGATCAGATCCTCCTGTCTTGCAAGATGGAGAATTAGATATAGGCTGCTGTGACGATCTAGATTTTGGAGACCTTCAAGTTGAGCCAATGGATTGCTCAAGTAGCCCTGATACAATGGAAGGATCTGAGTTTTTGGATCGGCCAGTTCAGCCCTTCCTCAGGAACTGCCTCCTCTCCCCATCGCCTCCTCAGGTAAATGGCTGGCAGGTTACAGTCACCAATGGCTTCCCATCTAGAGAAAATAACAATAGTGTGGTAGTAAGCCGGCCACTAACCTGGGACGATTGCTCCAGCACTTTTCAGATGAATACCTCCACCACAGCATTGGAGCAGGATGATGTCATATCATGTCCCGGCTGCTGCCTCGCTGGACTAAGTTTCCCTTCTGTTTGTTTGAGACCCATTAGGCGGAACCCACCGCCCTATAAGAACTTAAATGGGGAGTCCCGTGGGCTTATGTGCCGCGCAAAGACACTGCATCCAGGACATGTAGGCAGGAAAGCTGAACCCAGCCTTACAATCCCAGAGGCTCAGTCCTAATCCAGCTCAATATTAGCAGCACTTTGTTACTGGTGTGCGGTTATGTATTAAATTGTCCTCTTTTTGTTTTTCTTTCTGTCCCGCATATGAAGTTGAGAGGCAGGCAGCTCCTGCATATTAATTTGATGACACAGAACTACAATTTAGTATTGCTACTACTGAATGTACAGTATTGGTGAAACCAGCTGTTTCCCCAAACCTCAGAATTCCCAGTGTTGAAGCAAGAAGCAGAAAAGCTCCTTGCAATGTGCACTTTGCGTGATCTGTTGCAGTCAGTGCAGCTTCTATGTGACACCCAACAGTCTTTGGAACACAGCAGCCTTTACCTCCGAAAGTTCAGGTTTGTCTGTCATTGACTTAGTCTGTTATGAGAAGTGGAGGAGGAGACTGAGTCAGTTTCTAGCCATTTTGTGTTTATAATAATAATAAAAAAACAAAAAAGTCTTAGTTACCTAGATATGTTAGTATGATCCACAGCTCTGTTGTAAATATGTTCTTAAGCAATGAAAGCGGCTGGAAAAAAAAAGCCTATGCTAAAAGCAAAAAACTTAAAGGTGCATGCTGTATCTTTAATCTGGGCAGTGGATGTTAGGAAGAGTTAGGACTGGGGTTGATTTTCTTTTTTCCCCCAATTTCTAAGTAGGTGTCTACTCCTGTGCAGAGGTTTCTTTTGAAGAACAGGACAAAGGATACGTTGGCCCAGTAGAATGATCTACAAATCACCCATGGGTATTTAGCTTTGTATCCTAAAATGGGGCATAGACCTGAGGTGGACAGCACGTGCTATTACCACAATGTTGTTTGTGCTTGGGTGTGGAACACTTTCTATGTGAGCTACTCTACTGCAGGTGCTGCGATTTAGAACTCTTAACAGTGTGGGTGTGGAGCACCCTGCAGAGTATTCTGAATCTTGCACTTTTTGGTGCGAGGGGTGCTGTATGTTTCATCCTGTCAAGCACCAGGTGAAAGGGGAGGGAGGGTGCACTCTCTGGGATTTTTTCCCTCCACTGAGGGAGATGTATATTATCTGTATTTTTTCATGTATTGTACAAAATTAATCTAATGAAAAAAAAAATGAAAATGTAATGTATATTTTTGTTACTAGAGTTTCTATACCCTTGACATTCTGTGATGAGACTTTGTTATTTATTATCTCTCAAGCTTTGATCTGATGCATGTTTGCTCGAACACAATGATTACACCAAAGGAGGAAGATGCTGTCCACGTTTCTGTCCCTCTGGTGTTGCCGGCTGATGTGCATTTTCATTTGGTAAACTTTAATGTTTCAGGTGTTAAGTTTTATGTACTGTGACAAAGTAAAGCAAAGCCTTGTATTGCAGTTCATTTATCTGCCTGTGATTTGTTGCTTTCTTTCTTTGTAATTAACAAACCATCTGGTTATGTGGGGGAGCAGCCCTGTTTTCACGGTTTCTCTCAAATGCCTCTGCTGCATATTGTAGTTAGAGCAAGGCTATGCGAGCAGCACTTGTACTCTGCCACCCTGTTGAGTGCCTGTTGAGTGGGTGTATTAAAAGCAATGACTCACTCACTTTCACTTCTTGCAGCATTAGTTGCTCAGGAGCATTGCTGAAATTGCATTTTTCTTACCAGATGGCTTCTGAATGGGCACAAATGTTAACCCGTGAATTCACAAATTGCGTTCTGGGTGTTTTGAAACAGAAATGGCATAATAACTGCTTCACATCACAGTGCCCACTATCACAGTGGGCACCTTCAGCTTATGTATTATACCTGCATTTAAATGTATCTATTCCACAGACGCCTTTATCTAACAAAGCTTACACATGAGATTGATTTAACCGAGTCAGGGTCAGTTAGGAGTCTGTTTTGACGCAAGTGTTAACACAGCAGTGTTACGAAAATTGACCAAGACTGGTGATTAAAAGCTAGCAACCATTAACCAATTTAAGTATTTAAAGTATGACCGTAACTACAAAAGAATTTGCATTAAAAAGACATTAGCAATTTGGAAATATTTGCCAACTTTGAAAGGGGCTATGCTCATAAAGAATCTGAATTGAAATTTGAGGTGGTATCTCCAAATGCCATTCTTTAGCAGATCTTTGTGGGCTGGAAGGAGTACAGGACCTTATGAGGTGTTGAACCACTGACTGCCCTGCAGGCAAGCAGCAATGACTTGAAGGTCAAGTCAGTGGGGTGAACTGAGAAGTAGAGTAACATGTGCTCCAACTGTGCTGGTTGAAAATGAGACCAACCACTACATTTCCAGGACCTCTGCAGTGGCCTACTAGTAAGGAGTTGCAGTAGTCAAGGCGAGTCGTAACCAGAGGTCCATCAAATACTGTCTGATCATAGGAACGTTACATACGCTGAATCTGTATGAATGGGAGACTGCCAGTGTGATCAGTGAAAATGTGTTGGTCATCAATCATCACCCTGAAGATATTGCTCATGATAATTAGCTGATTTGGGCGGCACGGTGGCGCAGTGCTAGCGCTGCTGCCTTGCTGTAAGGAGTCCCGGGTCCCTCCCTGTGTGGAGTTTGCATGTTCTCCCCGTGTCTGCGTGGGTTTCCTCCCGGTGCTCCGGTTTCCTCCTGCAGTCCAAAGACATGCAGGTTAGGTGCATTGGCGGTTCTAAATTGTCCCTAGCGTGAGCTTGGTGTGTGTGTGTGTGTGTGTGTGTGTGTGTGTGTGTGTGTGTGTATGTATGTATGTGTGCGCCCTGTGGTGGGCTGGTGCCCTGCCCAGGGATTTGTTCCTGCCTTGCGCCCTGTGTTGGCTGGGATTCGCTCCAGCAGACCCCCGTGACCCTGTGTTAGGATATAGCGGGTTGGATGATGGATGGATGGATAGTTAGCTGATTTTACAGAGATGTTCTGTTGGAGGGTTAGATGGGATGATAATTAGCTCAGTTTTTGATAAGATAAGTTGGAGATGGTATTCTGTAATCCAGGCTGAGATGTCAGTGAGACCTACTATGATTCTGGTTGACAACAGGTACAGCTGAGTATCATCAGCCTAGCAGTGGTGACTTGATGGTAGTACCAAGTGAAGTGGTGTACAAGGACAAGAGAAGAGCATCCAGCATTGATCTTTGGGGTAACCCTGTGCTTACCTGATGAAAATTTGACACCTTTCCTCTCCATGGCTCCTAAAAGTATCTTGCTGAGTGGCAGGACTCCATTCATCTGAAAACAGTCCAAGTGATGTCTTCAGCACCTACAAGGTATCTGGTCTGCAGTATCAACATACTTTAGAATTTTGATGGAATGGGCATAGGAACACATCCAGTAGTTAAAAGGCCCGTGGAGAATTATTTGAACTTTCAACCATTTTCCTAAAATACTTAAAGGGAAACCCCTCAATAATATTTTTATATGTTACTTGCCCCTATGTAATTTGTAGCGATTACCGAGAAAAATGTGTAATATCTTGTTTTCATGGAGAATGAACATAACAAAGTCTCTGATAAAAGGGACTCAACGGTGACCAATGCTGGACAACATCTAACAATATCAGAAACGTCCATGAAAAAATTAAAAAACTCCTGTTACTTGTGTCGGATGTGCATGTGAAGCCATTCATTAGTATGCACACAGCAGGCAAAGCACTGGGTTCCATTCCGGCAAAAATGTTATGTCCATTTTCAACGAAAATATGATTTTTAAGAATTTTTCTTAGCCATGGAGTAATTAAAATGATGGACAGAATTAATAATTTTCAGGTGAAACATTCCTTTAATGCTGAGAATATAATTTTACTGTGCAACATTAATGAAATCCTTGGGAAGTGAGCTACTATGTACATAATTCTTCAAGGATAAAAGTGAACTTGAAGTTTCATCCAAAAAATCTTCACGGCATTTAATTTCTTACAGTCACATTGCCATCCTTTTATCTGCCAGCATACACTTAAACAGAGATGAGGAATGCTTGCCATTATCTAAGAATGGCACAGGCTTACTTTTAGAAAGGGTGTCATTTAAGCTGTGTGCTCCAGTATTCAAAATCATCTTTATATATTATCTAAATGTATAAAATGTGATAAAATTGAAAACCATGATAGAGAAGGGGAAGCAAATGCACAATAGCTGCAACAAGGGTTCACTTAGCACATGCCACAGGATTTGAAATTTGCTTTCCAGTTGTATGCTTCCCCTTCCAGACATTTGTGAAGCACTCTGGACTGTATGTGGTTCTTGAACATTTATGTGAATCATCTAACAATGCTACTACAGTTTTAGGTGATTCATAACTTAAGACTAGAAACTTATTCTGGCCCACTTGCTTTTAATGAAACTCCTTTATTCCCAAATCAGCCTGAAGTTACTGCTTACTCTCTCCTATGCCAGTTTAAGAGTGTTTTTTTTTTTCCTGAACTGTTTATTAATATATTGAGAAAAATTTAACTTAAAGTCCACAGACATATGCTTACTTTCTAAAGCTCCTTTTACTTGTCTGAAACCCAGGAAGTGCAAACTGGCTGGTAGAGAGTCCTTCACAGGCAAGTAAACACACCTTGGTTAAAGAATTCTAAACTAGATCATTTACCATTAACTTTAAAATGTCTGACTTTAATGTTATTGAAACTGTATAGTGTGTTAATTGTGGGAGAGAGAGCGTTCTGACTTAATTTTAATAATAATAATATCCCACTAGATTTAATTAAGTTTGTTCTTAGAGTTACTGACTTGTGTATAATAATAGTAAATATACAGTAAATATACTGTACATATATGTGCATTTGTCTTCTAACAATAAGCAAGTCTCTCTATTATATAAAAAAATTCCTGCGACAAGACTTTTTTGAAGAGATTTTTTCAAGTCCCGTGAGATGAAACTTGGGCCATGAAATGTTTTCAAGTCACGCCCTCCTCTCAACCATATTCAGCCACGCACACGGTACTCTCACCTCTTAGTCTTGTGAATGCTTTTGTCAGACACAGTTCCTGCTGTCTCAGCTCTTATAAATTTTAACGTTTTCCTTACTTTAAGTTCCCAATTAAACAAGACGTATTACGTCCAAATCTTGAAGAATTTCATTAAGAAGGGTTATCAACAGAAAAGATGAGTACACGGGCAATCCTAGCACCTGTAAATGTTGAAGTCAAATGAATTAATGCACAAAATGTTGATGAGTTACATGGGAAATTGGTTAAATGCGTATCAATAGACTCTGCTGAAACAGTTGGTGGTGATCATATGTAAGATGAATAAACAACTTAAATATCATGTAGAATATCTACAACTGTTAATACTGTCCGGTCTTCCACCGCACGACCATAGAAAGAAGGATGTATCCAAGAAAGGTAATGTAGTACATCTTAAGGGGATAACATTAGACAACAAAGGAGATCTTGATATGCTATTCGTATTAAAATGTTAACATTTTCCCGTTAGAATAGCATTTGCAAAGAGAACAAATCACAGAGCCAAACATTTGAAAAAGTCATTTAATAGAGAGAAAGAAACGAAATTCAATCACAGGCAGTTATACATTGCATTGTCATGATGAAAGTCCAAACACAGAATCAAAATTCAATGCGATATGGACGAAAATTTAATTCAAAAAATTGTTTTTTACTTAAGTTTTACAGTAAAAGTGTAAGTTTAAAAAGTATTTGCGTGTTAATTTCAAAGCCGAACAGAACAAAATCATATTATGCAACTGTTGAATAAGAATAAAGAAAACCTTCCATTTTGTATTTTGAGTAGGGCACAGCAAAAAATCTAAAAGTGTGTAAGTGACATTTAGCATGCACAACAGTTGTTTATTTGTGTGAGCAGTTCAAAAGAATCTGACTTTACCAGGAATATGTATTTTTCGCAACTTGTTCTTCCTGTATAATGAAGAAGTTTATCTCTGTATTCTGTAACTGCCGTATAAATTTAGCTTTTAGGCTCTCGCATCAATCCTCTGTACTTCTGCAAAAGTGTGAAGCTTTGCATGCAACCAGCTGATATATAAGAGCTGAAACATCTACTGGGGGGGGCATTGCAATGCTACTGACACTCCAGTCTAGGTATGCAATAAATAACAATAATAAAAGAAAGCTTTTGAACATTCTCTTCTGGTGTGAGACCCTGACTCCTTCCATAATCACGGGTTAGTGATTCTCTTCTTCCACACAACGAATAACTCTAATATAACATAAAACATCATTTTCTTTCAATTTATTATATTTTACTATGGTTAATTACTTGCTGTAATGTAAAACAGTTAGGCCTATTATGCATATGTAACAATTCCCATAAAAATAAAAATCTGTTTAAATTGTACGTCCACTTCCCCATACGCGAGCGGCAGAACCACAAAGAGGCTAGCGTGTAGTGTAGACAAGGGGGTTGACAAGTGAAGCGAGCAGAGGGCAAAGCCCCCTAGTAATATACCATACCATACCATATTTATTGTTAAGCGCTTAAAAATACAGCATTACAACCGACCAAAGCACTGTACAGTTAAAACAAACAGGACTAAAAACAAAATATTAAAAGCAAACATTAGGAGAGAATTTGAACTAAGAAACTAAAAACAGGTCAGAGGACCCAATAAAATAGAGAAAATAGCGAAAAACAAGTAGAAAATGAAACAAGTTAAGAATTAAAAGCCAATGTGAAGAAGTGCGTTTTTAAGCGTAATTTGAATGTGGCAACTGAAGTGGCTTGCCTAACCATTAAGGGTAGGGAGTTCCAGAGCCTGGGTGCACCGACGGAGAAAGCCCTTTCACCACGAGCTTTGAAACGTGCCTTGGGAACGGTTAGGAGCAGCTGATCTGCGGATCTAAGAACGCGAGGGGGATTGTATCGATGGAGCAAAACACTCAAATAGGCGGGGGCTAGACCATTTAATGCCTTATAAGTTAGGAGGAGTATCTTAAAATCGATTCTGAATCTAACCGGCAGCCAATGTAAGGTTTTTAAAATTGGAGTAATATGTTGGCCTCTGCCACTCCCTGTTAGAATATACAAATAAGAGGTCAATGTAGGCTTTATAGACGAACTCCTGACAGTTTGTACCATAAGAAAACATTATTTAGTTGTATTTTGATATTTTCTGTTTCTTTATATGTATTAAAGGACCCAAACATCACCCCAGAATGTTGCACGCATACAGAGGTCCAGTCAGAATGAAAGCTGCAACACAAGGAAGCCTGGCCTGGCAGGTAAGTGGGCTGCCTGTTTCAGTTATGACTGTCATTAGGGAGCTTGACATTATAACCAGGTTTTGGTTAGAGTAGCCTTGGAATACCTCCGCACTACATTTGTTATTCTTCATATGATTGTCAGTTTAATCAGGTCTGAATTACTTTAGTTTACGGTTAACCTGTCATATTGTGGTTCCTGTTGGACATGATAGTTTGATAATGCTACTATCAATCTTTGTATAAAGACTTTAATATGCGATCTGAAGCCTACTGTAGTTTCAGACATTTTTCAGCTGAGTTACTGGACGGCAGGCAAAAGTGAAACGAAAGGGGAGTAAAAAAGCTATATAGTATTACCAATGAAATGTATTTTCTAGTAAACTGAATACTGCATAGGTGAGTAGCCTTTATGTTTAGTGTTTATCCATGCTGCGTTGTCACACAGTGGGAACGTGTTTGCTCACACATTCCACCGTGACGTGCAAGTAACAGTGAACTGGCAATTCTGAGTGAAAGTGTAAACTTTTTTTGTGTGTGAGTGTGAGAGGGACAGAGAGATTGGGTATCTGCCGGTCTCTGAGCAAAAATCTTCTTCTAAGCTCTCAGATCACTCTCAAAAGAACAATGGCAGCTGAAGTTTTCACAAAAGGAGCTTCAGGAAACTGTTACCCTAGTGGGGGTGGAAGGTTGTCAAGGAAGGCGACAGAAAAAAAGGTGACAAGCACAGGTGAACATCTTTTAAAATGGGCGGTAAAAGTAATGTTTTTTTTTTTCTTTATTTCGCCTTATACAATTTCTTGTATTAGGAATTTGTTAGTTTTCGCGTACCCCTTGGGGTCAGAGCGCAGGGTCAGCCATTGTACAGCGCCCCTGGAGCAATTACAGGTTAAGGGTCTTGCTCAAGGGCCCAGCAGAGTAGGATCTTTTTTGGCAGTGTCGGGGATTCGCACCGGCAACCTTTTGGATACCAGCGCAGATCCTTAGCCTCGGAGCCACCACTCCACCCTACAAATATTGCCTATATTGCGTTGGATTCCTGCATGTCTAATCATTTTACTCTGATGATGACTCCTGGTAGGGGTTGAAAGCTTAGGAATAACAAACTATTTTAGGATACGTGACGCATTATCTTCCTTTGTGCAGATGTCCAAGCTTCAGTCCCCGTAAGGAGATGCAAAAGTGTGCACACCTGATGAGCTCCAATTAGGATGAAACGTGTCACATACTCTTTGTATTATTTGGTAGGTACTGTATCGCATATCTGTCATCTTCTCGCAACTGAGAGGACGTAGCGGATGTTGGCTGACTGGCCGACTAACCACTGTTTTATTAACTAGGAATGTTTTTTCATTTGTGGACACCTAGTGGAAATTAAGAGAAAGTGCAATCAAGGCAGGAGCCAGCAGGGTCCATAAAGATATGGAACAAAGAGCAAAGTCTGTAATGGTGGTTAAGTTTTACATGGAATCATATCTTCAAGTTTAGAAGACGACATACATTGGAACACTCTAGACGAGAACAGGCCATTCAGCCCAACAAAGCTCGCCAGTCCTACTTATATCTTCCAAAAAAACATCAAGTCAAGTTTTGAAAATCCCTAATGTCTTACTGTCTACCACACTACTTGGTAGCTTATTCCAGGTGTCTGTCATTCTTTGTGTATAGAAAAACTTCGTAATGTTTGTGTGAAATTTACCTTTAACAACTTTCCAACTGTGTCCCCATGTTCTTGATGAACTCATTTTATGTTTGGTAAACATTGACCTGAACAAGATGTTTTTAAATAAAATTTCAAATGTTATAAGTAAACCCCTCATGCACTACAATGTATCAAGGTCATTTTGACACAAGTTATGGAAAAACTTATGAATGAGGATGGCAGAGAGGACGTCATGTAAGGGTGGCAGTTATGTCAAAGGATTGCTAAATAGAGGGCCGAAGTGTGTTAGTCAAAGAACATTTCTGTACATCTGAAACATTATATCATACTAGTCATTTAGCCCGTTACAATAACGGGCGCTAGAACAGTAAGTAGTGCATAAACATTAGTAGGAACAGTCTATATTAAATGGCAAGGGACTTTGACCTCATTCTTTTTGTTGGTCGTATTTTTCTTTCTTTCAGCCGTTCTTCCTGGGCTGCCGCCGTGTATTGCGTGTCTTTAATTTTCTGTGACGGTAATACTGTCTTGTATGGCTCTATTCAATAAGGGCGCGCACAAAAAGGCGAGCTTCAAAAGGGCGACCTCAATTGAGCGCGGCGAATAAAGGCGTTCGTAGATAATTTAGTTCAAATGGCTCTGGAATATGTGAAGAGCAACAAAGGTGCAGATCTTTATTTACGCGCGCCTTTATTCGCTGCGCCCAATTGAGATCGCCCTTTTTGAGGCTCGCCTTTTTGTGCGCGCCCTTATTGAAGGATACCGTCTTGTATGTCCGCTGGCTTGTACGTCCGTAATATACCTTTAATTTTCTCTGGCGGTAATACAGGCGTGCGCGTCGGTAATATGCCTTTAATCTCCTCTGACAGTAATACTGGCTTGTATGTGGCTGTAATATGTGTCACTGTATTGTGTACCTTTAATTTCCTCTCGCAGTAATACTGGTTTGTATTTACGTAAAACGCCTCTAACTTTCTCTGACAATAATATCGCGCATCGCATCGTGCCACACGCATGTGCACTTCACCAGAAGACACGCACACACGGACACCTGGACGCACATAGGGATTTTATATATATATATATATATATATATATATATATAATATAGATTAGTGGTCATTTAAGAACTTTTTAACTAAACCCAGATCTTTTGTGCTCTTCATTGGTGCACCAGGTACCGTGAGTCCTTTCTTTGGGAAATTCCGATGTTAGATATGCGGCATCTTTTACAGTGGCAATACACTTCATGCCACCATCAGCTTTGTGGTTAGCTCCTTCCATTAGCAATGGTTCCATTGCAGTCAATAACTTATGCATTGCTGATCCACATGTTCAAAATGTCAGTTTCTTTAGTGATATCGCTGCACAACAAGGTTATTGCTTCTTGAACAGTGTTGGTTGTTTCTTACAGATTTTTGGGTACTGATCACGAATATCACATCAAAATTTACCCATCAGTTTTGTCATGGTTTTTTCTTATATTTGTATCCAAACATTTTCGCTCCCGTAAGTGACTTATCAACAATGGTTTGTGCAGCCATTCTTAAAGAGGGGGACCACCACCCTGGTCTGCCAATCCAGAGGCACTGTCCCTGATGTCCATGCGATGTTGCAGAGGCGTGTCAACCAAGACAGTCCTACAACATCCAGAGTCTTGAGGAACTCCAGGGCGTATCTCATCCACCCCCGGGGCCCTGCCACCAAGGAGTTTTTTGACCACCTCTGTGACCTCAGTCCACAAGATAGGGGAGCTCACCTCCGAATCTCCAGGCTCTGCTTCCTCATTGGAAGGCATGTTAGGGGGATTGAGGAGGTCTTCGAAGTACTCCCCCCCACCGACTCACAACGTCCTGAGTCGAGATCAGCAGCACACCATCCCCACCATATACAGTGTTGACACTGCACCGCTTTCCCCTTCTGAGACATCGGATGGTGGACCAGAATCTCCTCGAAGCCGTCCGAAAGTCGTTCTCCATGGCCTCCCCAAACTCTTCCCATGCCCGAGTTTTTGCCTCAGCAACCACCGAAGTCACATTCCGCTTGGCCTGCCAGTACCTATTAGCTGCCTCCAGAGTCCCACAGGACAAAAGAGTCCTATAGGACTCCTTCTTCAGCTTGACGGCATCCCTCAGCACCGGTGTCCACCAACAGGTTCGGGGATTGCTGCCACGACAGGCACTGACCACCTTACAGCCACAGCTCTGGTCAGTCGCCTCAACAATAGAGGCACAGCACATGGCCCATCCGGACTCAATGTCCCCCACCTGCCTCAGGACATGGTCGAAGTTCTGCCGGAGGTGGGAGTTGAAGCTACTTCTGACAGGGGACTCTGCCAGAAGTTCCTAGCAGACCCTCGCAACACGTTTGGGCTTACCAAGACTGACTGGCATCCTCCCCCACCATCGGTTGAGGCATAGGGTGTCCTGGTGCGAAGTGCACATACAGTATGAACACCCCTATGCTTGAACATGGTGTTCGTTATGGACACTCCGTGACGAGCACAGAAGTCCAATAACAAAACACCTCTCGGGTTCAAATCGGGGGGACCATTCCTCCCAATCACGCCCTTCCAGGTCTCACTGTCATTGCCCATGTGAGCATTGAAGTCTCCCAGCAAAACGAGGGAGTCCCCAGAAGGTATGCCCTCTAGCACCCACTCCAGGGACTCCAAAAATGGTGGGTACTCCAAACTGCTATTCGGCGCATACGCACAAACAACAGTTAGGACCCGTCCCCCCACCCGAAGGTGGAGGGAGGCTACCCTCTCGTCCACCGGGGTAAACCCTAATGAACAGGCTCCAAGTCGGGGGGCAATATGTATGCCCACACCTGCTTGGCGCCTCTCACTGGGGGCAACTCCAGAGTGGTACAGAGTCCAGCCCCTCTCAAGGAGATTGGTTCCAGAGTCCAAGCTGTGCGTCGAGGTGAGTCCGACTATATCTAGCCAGAACCTCTCAACTTCGCGCACTAGCTCAGGCTCCTTCCCCTTCAGAGAGGTGACATTCCACGTCCCAAGAGCGAGCTTCTGTAGCCAAGGATTGGACCGCCAAGGTCCCCGCCTTCAGCCACCACCCAACTCACACTGCACCCGACCTCCTTGGCCCCTCCTACAGGTGGTGAGCCCATGGGAAGGAGGACCCACGTTGCCTCTTCAGGCTGTGCCTGGCCGAGCCCCCGATATAGATATATATATATACAGTATAGATACATATAGGTATATCAAAATATAATTATAAAATATAATTGCCTGCCAAAAAAATGTCGCCACTTGGATTTAACTAAGCAAATAGGTATGAGCCTCCTATTGGATAATTACTGCATGGGCGATTATCTTTCAGCTGGCAACAAGTTATTTAACCCCAACTGGTGCAATGAGTTGCTTCTCATTTCTTAAACAACCATGTCGAAAGACACATCTCGTGGTCGTGGAAAAGATGTTGGTCTGTTTGAGAAGGGTCATATCATTGGCATGCATCAAGCAGAGAAAACATCTAAGGAGACTGCAGAAACTACTAAAATTGGGTTGAGAAGTGTCTAACGCATTATTAAAAACTGGAAGGATAGTGGGGACCCATCGTCTTCAAGAAAGAAATGTGGCAGGAAAAAAATCCTGAATGATCGTGATCGGTGATCACTTAAACGTTTGATGAAATCAAATCGAAGAAAAGCAACAGTAGAACTCAGGTCTATGTTTAATAGTGAAAGTAAGAGCATTTCCACTCGCACAATGCGAAGGGAACTCAAGGGATTGGGACTGAACAGCTGTGTAGCAGTAAGAAAACCACTAATCAGTCAAGCAAACCGGAAAAAAAGGCTTCAATTTGCTAGGGAGCATAAAGATTGGACTCTGGAGCAATGGAAGAAGGTCATGTGGTCTGATGAGTCCAGATTTACCCTGTTCCAGAGTGATGGGCGCATCAGGGTAAGAAGAGAGGCGGGTCAGACTCTACCATCATCAATGCAAGATCTTGGTGAAAAATTAATGCAACACTGGATGGAACTAAATCTTGTGACATTGCAGAAGCTTATCGAAACAATGCCACAGTGAATGCGTGCCGTAATCAAAGTTAAAGGCAGTCCAACGAAATATTAGAGTCCGTGACCTTTTTTTTTGGCCAGGCAGTGTACAGTATATATGATATATAGAGAGAAGTATTATATGTGTTGGTGCACAGGAATGACTCAACTATAGAGTCAGGCCAGTCTATAAGCAGTGAAAAATTGTATTTCTTCCGCTGTACCCATTGCTCAATGATAACAAAACCATGTGAATCCTTCAATAAAACGCTCTTGTTGGTGTATTGTGATCCCTTCAAGTGACATCCTGAGTCAAGGGCATGCCGTAGAGCAGCCATAATAACAATTTATTTCTTGTATAGCTCAAAATCACACAAGTAATGACTCAGTGGGCTTTAACACACCCTGTTTCTTGACAGCCTTAACTCTTTAAGTGTTCAAGAAAGAACTCTGGGGGAAAAAAAATCCTTGTAGGGAAAAAAAAAAATGGAAGAAAACTTGGGAAAGGTAATTCAAAGAGAGGCCTCCATACAAGTAGGGTGCGCATGCAATGGGTACAATAATAAGTTACGAGATGGTAGAGGCAGGATTTCATCTACATGCTGAAGTTGAACCTAAGGGGGCAGGGCCCCCTGATGCTGTAGGCAAGGTAACGTCCTCAGCCCTTATAAGCTAAGTAACTTAAGTCCCTTGGTGTGGCCTGAGTGAAAACGGTAGACGGTCACCCTGTTTAATTTATTGGACATTTAATTCTTCTAAGTTCACTTTTGAATTATCTGATTTTTGACAGTTTGCTTTTGTGGTTTGTTATTTCTTGATCCCGGACTGGTTTATTTTAAAGGCTCTCTTTTTAGGCACATCTGTCTTTCCTTTTGTTCTTGTTTCTTTTATTATTCTTTAAAATAAATCTTTAAACATTAAACGTTGTTTTAATTTGTGGGCCAGGGACTTTTCATGGTTTCTCTTTCCCTAAGTAAAGTAATTGTGAATGTTTTTGCCTTAACCCTGCTTTTGGACTGTGCAGGCCACAAGCCTGTTTCAAGAGTTTTGAAGGATGGCTCACTTTGATTCTTGGCCTCACTGGAGCCTTGAGGCCTGTTTTTGTCTCATTTAGAGTTTCTTGAGCCATGCAGAATCATAACAAACACAAATTATGTCTGTGTGAGAAATGTACTCATTAGTCAATAAGATATGAGCCTTACACAGACTGTAACTGCCTCAGTATGGGAGCGGCATTGGGGGGCTTACTTGTTTTTTTGGCGTGAAGTGTTGTTGCACTTTAGGTGTTGATTACAGAGTTGTCTCTTTACTTGTGAAAATGTTAAAAGGACCGATTTATACTGCAAACTAGAATGACAACAATGGAATATTTTGAATAAAAGAGTCTGATCTACAAATGCTAGGTTTGATAAAAAGGAATTTTATATACAGTAATCCCTCCTCCATCGCGGGGGTTGCGTTCCAGAGCCACCCGCGAAATAAGAAAATCCGCAAAGTAGAAACCATATGTTTATATGGTTATTTTTATATTGTCATGCTTGGGTCACAGATTTGCGCAGAAACACAGGAGGTTGTAGAGAGACAGGAACGTTATTCAAACACTGCAAACAAACATTTGTCTCTTTTTCAAAAGTTTAAACTGTGCTCCATGACAAGACAGAGATGACAGTTCCATCTCACAATTAAAAGAATGCAAACATATCTTCCTCTTCAAAGGAGTGCGCGTCAGGAGCAGAGACAGAATCAGAAAGAGAGAGAAAAAAGCAAACAAATCAATAGGGCTGTTTGGCTTAAGTATGCGAAGCACCGCGGCACAAAGCTGTTGAAGGCGGCAGCTCACACCCCCCTCCGTCAGGAGCAGACAAGAGAGAGAGAGAGAGAGAGAAAAACAAACTGAAAAATCAATACGTGCCCTTCGAGCTTTTAAGTATGCGAAGCACCGTGCAGCATGTCGCTTCAGGAAGCAGCTGCACAAAAGATAGCAATGTGAAGATAATCTGTCAGCATTTTTAGACGAGCGTCCGTATCGTCTAGGTGTGCGAACAGCACCCCCTGCTCAATCCCCCTACGTCAGGATCAGAGAAAGTCAGCGCAAGAGAAAGAGAAAAATAAGCTGGGTAGCTTCTCAGCCATCTGCCAATAGCGTCCCTTGTATGAAATCAACTGGGCAAACCAACTGAGGAAGCATGTACCAGAAATTAAAAGACCCATTGTCCGCAGAAACCCGCGAAGCAGCGAAAAATCTGCGATATATATTTAAATATGCTTACATATAAAATCCACGATGGAGTGAAGCCGCGAAAGGCGAAGCGCGATATAGCGAGGGATTACTGTAATAAGAGTAAAAGAGACATTAGAGGTATCAAAGACAAGTGTGACAAAAGGAGCTCATGGCACTGCAGCAGAAATCATACAAATGCTCAGTGAGAAAGGTAAGAAGTAGCGGGCTTATGCTTCTGAAGACCGTTGTAAATTTAAATAAGAAAGGGCCTAGACACATTCTTACATATAAAAGTTAACAATAGTTACTAGTTAAAATGACCAAGAGGACGACCAGGAATACTAATTTATGTAATGTGGCTATATGCTGTACTACAGTGTATCCAACTGAATCTTACCGACTACACCAATGAAAATTCAAAAGATCTCCAGTGGATAATAGGTTTTCATCACGTGACTTGACTTTTTTTTTTCTGCTGGTCATTCAGGTACATTTCCCAAAATAATAAATGTCTAGCCAGAAAATTCTAAACATTTTAATGTGACAATAACAACCCAAACTTCCCTTGTTTTAACTGACATGCCTTGGTAAGTCTGCAGACATGGCAGAATTTACAGCATTGTTTAAGCTCAATTTCAATCAACTCTGTAAAACTCCGACGTTCTTTAGCTCAAAGTTTGGAGAAGTGTCCGGGTAATACAAATAAATGATTACTAAAATCCCATTCCTTTAAGACTTTTTTTTTTTTTTCGACAGTCGCATTAAATGACCAGGCCATCGAGACGGACAGCTTTGCTTAAATTTTGTCAATATTAGGACTCCAGTATTTACTTTTGTTGAGAAACTGGTAACTCCAATGCAATAAATGCTTCAAACAGAAAGAATGTCACCTCTCTGCTCCATTCATCATCCCATTAAGTATCCGGAGCTCTTGGGCTCAAACCTTCCTCTTTGTTTTTCTTGTTGTAGAATTCCTGACAGAGTGTTGTTCAAAAAAAAAAAAAAAACTCTATTGAAAACACCGAAACTGGTGCAATATTGAATTATGGGGAGGGGACATTCAGTGGTTAATGACACTCCACTAAAAGCACTTGCCCCAGCCGTGCCATGATGGATGTGATTGATTGATTCTATCCTCGTCTGTGGCTTTTACCGTTTAACCAGTTTAGCGGACGGCGCCACAGTGTCTGTCGTATGTACAGTGCGTCTGGTGCCACTACCTCTGCTTTCATTTCTGAGGTCAGCACTGAATGAAACTCAATGTTGAGTGTTCCATGTGGAGTATCAGTCAGTTGCATTTGGCATATACAGTGCATCCAGAAAGTATTCACAGCTCATCACTTTTTCCACATTTTGTTATGTTACAGCCTTATTCCAAAATGGATTAAATTCATTTTTTTCTTCAGAATTCTACACACAACACCCCATAATGACAACATGAAAAAAGTTTATTTGAGGTTTTTGCAAATTTATTAAAAATAAAAAAACTGAGAAATCCCATGTACATAAGTATTCACAGCCTTTGCTCAATACTTTGTCGATGAACCTTTGGCAGCAATTACAGCCTCAAGTCTTTTTGAATATGATGCCACAAGCTTGGCACACCTATCCTTGGCCAGTTTCGCCCATTCCTCTTTGCAGCACCTCTCAAGCTCTATCAGGGTGGATGGGAAGCGTCGGTTCACAGCCATTTTAAGATCTCTCCAGAGGTGTTCAATCGGGTTCAAGTCTGGGTTCTGGCTGGGCCACTCAAGGACATTCACAGAGTTGTCCTGAAGCCACTGCTTTGATATCTTGGCTGTGTGCTTAGGGTCGTTGTCCTGCTGAAAGATGAACCGTCGCCCCAGTCTGAGGTCAAGAGCGCTCTGGAGCAGGCTTTCATCCAGGATGTCTCTGTACATTGCTGCAGTCATCTTTCCCTTTATCCTGACTAGTCTCCCAGTTCCTGCCGCTGAAAAACATCCCCACAGCATGATGCTGCCACCACCATACTTCACTGTAGGGATGGTGTCTGGTTTCCTCCAAACGTGATGCCTGGCATTCACACCAAAGAGTTCAATCTTTGTCTCATCAGATCAGAGAATTTTCTTTCTCATGGTCTGAGAGTCCTTCAGGTGCCTTTTGGCAAACTCCAGGCAGGCTGCCATGTGCCTTTTACTAAGGAGTGGCTTCCGTCTGGCCACTCTACCATACAGGCCTGATTGGTGGATTGCTGCAGAGATGGTTGTCCTTCTGGAAGGTTCTCCTCTCTCCACAGAGGACCTCTGGAGCTCTGACAGAGTGACCATCAGGTTCTTGGTCACCTCCCTGACTAAGGCCCTTCTCCCCCGATCGCTGAGTTTAGATGGCCGGCCAGCTCTAGGAAGAGTCCTGGTGGTTTCGAACTTCTTCCACTTACGGATGATGGAGGCCACTGTGCTCATTGGGACCTTCAAAGCAGCAGAAATTTTTCTGTAACCTTCCCCAGATTTGTTCCTTGAGACAATCCTGTCTCGGAGGTCTACAGACAATTCCTTTGATTTCATGCTTGATTTGTGCTCTGACATGAACTGTCAACTGTGGGACCTTATATAGACAGGTGTGTGCCTTTCCAAATCATGTCCAGTCAACTGAATTTACCACAGGTGGACTCCAATGAAGCTGCAGAAACATCTCAAGGATGATCAGGGGAAACAGGATGCACCTGAGCTCAATTTGGAGCTTCATAGCAAAGGCTGTGAATACTTATGTACATGTGCTTTGTCAGTTTTTTTATTTTTAATAAATTTGCAAAAATCTCAAGTAAACTTTTTCACGTTGTCATTATGGGGTGTTGTGTGTAGAATTCTGAGGAAAAAAATGAATTTAATCCATTTTGGAATAAGGCTGTAAAATAACAAAATGTGGAGAAAGTGATGCGCTGTGAATACTTTCAGGATGCCCTGTACAGTAAGGAGAGCAGCAGAACACTTGTGTTGAGTTTAAGATCAAGATTCGTGATTTTTTTTTTTTGTTTGTTTGTTTTTGTTTTTCTACATTTTAATCGTTTCTGCACGGTTTTGCGCTGATCTCTGCAGTTTGTTTATTTTTATTGTAATGATAATGATATTGTTCCATTTACTATTTTGGATTTTTTTTCAGTTGTTCAGTTTTGCTACCCACGTGACTGTCATTGTTGTGATGTCACCATGTGATCACTATTTAAATGGGTGACCTGGTATCTGCTGCATTCAAGCTTGCTTCTTCTTCTTGTTCTTCTTCTTCTTCTTCTTTCGGCTGCTCCCGTTAGGGGTCACTGCAGCGGATTATCTTCTTCCATATCTTCCTGTCCTCTCCATCTTGTTCTGTTACACCCATCACCTGCATGTCCCCTCTCACCACGTCCATAAACCTTCTCTTAGGCCTTCCTCTTCTCCCCTTACCCGACAGCTCTATCCTTAGCATCCTTCTCCCAATATACCCAGCATCTCTCCTCTGCACATGTCCAAACCAATGCAATCTCACCTCTCTGACTTTGTCACCCCACCGTCCAATTTTAGCTGACCCTCTAATGTCCTCATTTCTAATCCTGTCCATCCTCATCACACCCAATGCAAATCTTAGCATCTTTAACTCTGCCACCTGCTTTCTGGTCAGTGGCACCGTCTCCAGCCCATATAACACAGCTGATCTCATTACTGTCCTGTAGACCACCTGCACAGTAAGTGCACTTGTTTGTTTTTCATTAATGTCTGATAGTATTTGTTTTTTTTTATGGTAGGTTTGGTTTAGTTGATAAATTATTTTAGTATCATTTTGGCATGGAAATTTGCCGTCATGTCAGAATTTTCCAATTCTGCATGCAGGTGACTTTAATGCTTACATTAAGTTATCTAACTAAATCATATCTGCTCATCTTTTGCTAATGACTAGTGAGACATGCCAGTTCATTATTGTTACTATTAACAAAAAAATGATATGCTAGTGCCTGGTCCATGTCAGTTGGTGACAGCCTCTGGCCTAATCATTATGTGACAAAGTAAAGTCAGATATATTTAGATTATATAAAATAGTAAGATTGCTCCATTGTCAGCTTCTATGGGGACATCATGAGTGCCCATAAATGCAGCAGTGCAAAGTCACTGGAGATATTCTGTCTCTTTATAGACCCCCGTATGTGTCCATCAGCTCCTACAAGTGAAATGTGTGTGTCTGTGATGGCTCACTTCACAGAGTTGCTGTGCTTTGAATTTTGTGTCACTTTGTAGTCTAATTTGCCATTTTGCTGAAATTGTTAAGCGGTGCTTACCTTTGGCGTTGTGAGGTGGAGCAGTGGATGCTCATGTGGGCAGGACAGCTGCATGAGTCTCCACATCCAAGGAACATGGGGGAGTCATGGAGCGCTAAGTGGCCCATGCATGCCTCTGGGCAGGAGAAGTCATCCTGACGTTATTTACGGAGCTGCAAAGTAGAACAAGAAACTTAGTGAAGGCCCACAAACAACGTGCAGGTAAACTTACCGGGAGGGGTTCAGGTTCAGATGTCTGTAGGCATGCGTGCAGGCTCGCGTATGAAGCGTGAGGCGTAACATGCATGAGGGTGCGTAGTGTCTTTTTAGGAAACAGGACCAGGTGTCAGTCGGGATTGGAGGATCTTTTTGTCTGTCGTCGGTGGTGCCTCAAGTTCCTTCTGAGCAGCCCTTAGGAGCGAATGGAGTGCATGGTACTCGCTGTTATCCCCCAGCTATGAAAGTGGGGGGCACATCTGGTTGAGCTTGGTTGTTTGCATATATTATTTATATTTTTTACGTGTAGTGTTTTTGGGGTCCTTCTTACTTGAACAACCCGTTGAAGGAAGAAGGAAAATGAATAAAGTCAGTAGTGTATTTTCTTCTAGTTGTTTTTATACCTTATCAGTTTCCACAAATCACTGGTACAGTGTCTAATAGATTGTGTTGTTGGCTTAACACTGATCTTCAGTTTTTCTGAATGTTTATAATAGAGAACTGTTATTTTTGTACCATGGATTGTTTTTGTCTGTGTCTCTTTCTACCAGCCTGGTTAATCTTGGTCATAAATTAGAAGAGCGGTTCTCACACTGTTGGTCGCGAATGTTGCCATATGTGGCGTAATTTCGCTACTCCTAGGAAAATTTTAAAATTGTAGCGATGTATCGGCAGCAAAAAATATAGGAATACATTTTATTAGGGTTTCAAAAAAATGTTAGGGGGGGCGCGATTAAAACTGTTATGAAAACTCGGGTTGCAAATACTTAAAGGTTGAGAAACGCTGAATTAGAAGAGGTCCAAGGTTCCATGTTGTGCTGTGTTTCAAGGAGCAGGGAACATTACTGTGTCGTAAATCATGAAGTTAAAAATAATAATAAAGTCACCTTACATATGTGGCTGGGTCGTCTAGGTTTAGCAGTAATTGACTGACTAAGCAACAAGCAGCGTTTGATGTGACTCCGTAGAGGTCCCTACCACTAGACGGACTTAAAGCAGCTAAAATGGCGGCCTAGTAGCAGATCCCACAAGGACTTGCTGTAGTCGTGAGCACCAGTCCGTATTAACTAGCTCCTACAGAGCACAAATGAGCACCGTTTTGCTGAGAAAAGGAACAAGGAAAGAGGATTCAAAATATATGAGCAAAACTCAAAAAGTGCAAAATGGAGGAAAGAAAGACTTTAACTACCAGTGAAGCACAATAATGTCAGATTGTTTTTTTCTTTTAAAGAAACACACACACACACACACACACACACGTGCCCCTAATGACGTCATACATTAGAATAAGCACATCCCATGGTGGCTGGGCATGCACAACGGTCATTAGGGTGATGTCATGATGTTTCTGCCATGTTGAAGCTACAAATCAGCAGGACCATGACAGCAAATAAAAGACAGAAACACTCAAAGTACCAAAAAAAACAAAACTCTCATGTTTGCCCCACAGCATAACTGGGTGGCCTCTCCATATACAGTACTGTGCAAAAGTTTTAGGCAGGTGTGAAAAAATGCTGCAAACAAAGAAATATAAATAATGATTGTTTATTGTTATCAATTTACAAAATGCAAAGTGAGCGAACAAAAGAAAAATCAAAATCAAATCAATATTTGGTGTTACTACCTTTTGCCTTCAAACCAGCATCAATTCTTATAGGTACACTTGCACAAAGTCAGAGATTTTGTAGGATTCTAGTCAGGTGTATGATCAACCAATTCTACCAAACAGGTGCTAATGATCATCAATGTCACACGTAGGTTGAAACACAGTCATTAACTGAAACAGAAACAGCTGTGTAGGAGGCTTAAAACTGGGTGAGGAACAGCCAAACTCGGCTACCAAGGTGAGGTTGTGGAAGACAGTTTCATGTCATGGCAAGTTTGAGCACAGCAACAAGACACAAGGTATTTATACTGCATCAGCAAGGTCTCTCCCAGACAAAGATTTCAAAGCAGACTGGGGTTTTAAGATGTGCTGTTCAAGCTCTTTTGAAGAAGCACAAAGAAATGGGCAACGTGGAGGATCGTAGACACAGTGGTCAGCCAAGGAAACTTAGTGCAGCAGATGAAAGACACATCAAGCTTATTGCCCTTCTCCAAGCTCAGAACTTGCAGAAACCAGTGGGACCCAGGTACACCCATCTACTGTCCGGAGAAGTCTGTCCAGAAGTGGTCTTCATGGAAGAGTTGCAGCCAAAAAGCCATACCTCTGACGTGGAAACAAGGCCAAGCGACTCAAGTATGCACGAAAACATAGGAACTGGGGTGCAGAAAAATGGCAGCAGGTGCTCTGGACTGATGAGTCAAAATTTGAAATATTTGGCTGTAGCAGAAGGCAGTTTGTTCATCGAAGGGCTGGAGAGCGGTACAATAATGAGTGTCTGCAGGCAACAGTGAAGCATGGTGGAGGTTCCTTGAACGTTTGGGGCTGCATTTCTGCAAATGGAGTTGGAGATTTGGTCAGGATTAATGGTGTTCTCAATGCTGAGAAATACAGGCAGATACTTATCCATCATGCAATACCATCAGGGAGGCGTATGATTGGCCCCAAATTTATTCTGCAGCAGGACAACGACCCCAAACATACAGCCAAAGTCATTAAGAACTATCTTCAGCGTAAAGAAGAACAAGAAGTCCTGGAAGTGATGGTATGGCCCCCACAGAGCCCTGATCTCAACATCATCGAGTGTGTCTGGGATTACATGAAGAGACAGAAGGATGTGAGGAAGCCTACATCTACAGAAGATCTGTGGTTAGTTCTCCAAGATGTTTGGAACAACCTACCAGCCGAGTTCCTTCAAAAACTGTGTGCAAGTGTACCTAGAAGAATTGATGCTGTTTTGAAGGCAAAGGGTGGTCACACCAAATATTGATTTGATTTACATTTCTCTGTTGTTCATTCACTACATTTTGTTGATTGATTAAAATAAATGATTAACACTTCCATTTTTGAAAGCATTCTTTGTTTACAGCATTTTTTCACACCTGCCTAAAACTTTTGCACAGTACTGTATATGATTGGCATATTCCGTATTTTAGCATGAACTGTAATGTATTGAAATGAGCACCTCAAAATGGAAAATGCATGGAGTCTCGGTATCTCAAAATGGATCTCAATGTGTGCCATGCAGTCTGGAAAGAAGCCTCCATATCTCAGGACTGTCCAATAGAGAATACCTGGAGCATCAGTATGCAGACCACAATGTGTTCCTATCAGTCACCTTGATATGCCTGTAAAGACCTCCATGTGTGTCCTGTCACCTCTGATTGTGGGGACCTGTTATCTTAAAATGGGTCAAAACTTAACCCTGTGTAGAATCTGTGCATGCCTTCTAGAGCAGACCCAATATGGCCACCCCGTGAGCTCATCCCCTTCATTATCACTGCTGTGAAGCCTTTGTATCTCTACACCTCAGTGAGAAGAGCCTTCATTTCTCAGGGTCAACCATGTATGGCTGTCAATGTCGCAGTACAAAGTTTGTGCAGCCCAAACTCCAGGGGTACACATAAAGATTTGTTTAATCGCCCAGTAAAACTAAGCAATTCCATGCCAATTATAATAAATGCAGCCCAGTTGCTTCATTTAATTAACATTAACATTGGACTGTGGCCAGTTGATAGCAGAGTAGAAGAAAAAAAGAACACTCCAGTCTGAAGCATCAATGGGGAAAAATAAACCTCACGTTAGACACATTCACAATTCTGGGGACCTCAACCAACTGGGCACCCACCCCTCCAGGGCATTCTGCGGTAGAGTCTGTGCTGGGCCATCTAATCGGATGGCAGAATGTTTCTCTCCTTTGATTGTGAGGCTCTCAGATGTCTTTCCATGGGCAGTAGAGCAGTGACACCACATCCAGATATCGAGAAGAGAAACAGAAGAGAGGAATGTTAGTAACAGCTTATAAATATGTTATTACTTCTAGTTCTGTACAAATGAGTAACAGCCTGAGATGCAGTGTGCACAGCTAATGAGCAGCTCTAGTCAGGGTAGGCTAGACGAAAGTAGCGAGTCTCCAGTCAGAGACTGAAGGGGCATCTCTTATAGTCGCAGGCACACCATTTCACACCTTCGGGACCCCATAACTAAAAGCTCGACCTCCCAATGTTATTTTATTAATCCTTGGAATCATAAGCTGGCCGGCATGTTCAGATCTTAATGTGCGCTCTGGTTTGTAAATAATGAGAAGTTCTGACAAGTAAGCAGGGCCTTGGCTGTTTAAGGCTTCTTAAGTTAAAAAGGACAATTTTGAAATCTGTCCTAAACTTACCTGGAAGCCAGTGTAAGGACTCGAGAGCTGGAGTTATGTGATTGTATTTTCTGGTTCGAGTAATAATTCTTGCAGCAGCATTTTAAATGAAGTGAAAGCTGCATATATTATAAGAACGAACGCATTGCAGTAGTCAGTCCTACCAGAAATAAGCGCATAATGACTTTCACAGTATCCTCCATATTTAGAAACCATCATAACTATACAATATTTTTAATCTGGGAAAAATGGGCTTTAGATAGCGTTGTAATGTGTGTTTTATAAGAGACACAATTAATTAAGGAGAACATCGGAAAAACATCATTTGGTCTAAAAGAAAGCTATAACTGGGAGTCATCTGCATAAGAGTGGAAATTAAGGTTCTGTGTTTTGAATGGAACAGTAAGTGTCTAAAAACGTGAGTGTTGGACGCCATATTTCACTTCTTAAATATCTCGTGGAGCCTCGTATCTCGATACGGACAGCCATAAAATCCCATCTCTGTAGTGTATGGACTGAGTGGTGGACCTCCGTGAGTGCCCAGCAGCGTATACTTGTGTTCTGTTTTTTTTGACACACACTGCATGACCACCTTCTTGGAAAGGGGGTCTCTCTCTGAACTGCCTTTCCTAAGGTTTATTCCATTTTTTTTTTTACCTACAAGGGTTTTTTTTTGGGGAGGTTTTCTTTGTCTTCTTAAAGAGTCAAAGCTTGGGGGGCTGTCAAAAAAACAAGGCCTGTTAAAGCCCATTGCAGCACTCCTTGTGTGATTTTTGGGCTATACAGAAATAAATTGTATTTATGTTCACCCATTGACTTCACTATACTTGAGGACCACCCGTATTTCAGAAGAGTAAGAATATGAAGAGTATTCAAAGCCTTTGTACTTCCATATGGACCTCCATGAACACCAGTCACCTTCATGTGACACGAGTGTGGGGCTGCTGTTTCTCAATATGGACCATTAACTCCACTTCTTTGAAGAGTCATCAGTCTCAACATGGACTTCCATGTGTGCCCATCAATGCCACATAGTGGAGCCTTATATGCCCATGATCTCAATATTGAATGATTGTGGAGCCTTGGTATCTCAGCCTGTGGTCTGAGACTGATCTAGCTGGAGCTGACATGTCTTCAGCATTTCTGTGGCCCCCGAAGAACATGGCCACCTGACTATTTGACCCACTGGTCGCTTCAGCTCTGGATAGACAAGCTACTGTTTCTATGGATTAAACAGAAAGGAACAGTGTCCTTGGAGTGGTTAGTCTCTACCCCAGTGATCTGAGGCTAGGGTCTGAACCGCCATTCACAGGGTGGTCAGTCTGTGGTTGCCAGAGATCAGAGGCTAAGGAGCAGTCAGAAACACAAGTCACCCATTAGTCAGCCAGTGGAGAACAAGCCTGTCAGTTGAGTGGAGCCTGCCAAGCCTTTGTTTGTCATGTGTGTTGAGGGACGCCCCTCCTAAGACAATCATGCACTTGCTGACCCGAGCCCCTGCTTTGAGCTTAAATAAGGGTGACTGAGCCAGCAGGCGGTCATTACCACTGTGCTTGACTCCGACATAGTCATGCAGACCCAGCTCGGTGTGCTGCTGCTGCTGCTTGTCTCTGCTGTCAAAGGTAAGGACGGATCTTCTGTAATGCCAATAAGATGTGCCGCCTAGTGATCAGGGCTCACACTTGATTCTTAAGTTTGATTTCATTGGTAGCTAAGGAAGGGCAATTTGATGACCACGACCCAGGGAGACTAAGAACAGAAAGGGCTGGGGGGTTCCAAGGCTGAGTCTGTCTAGGAGCTTAACTGCACCCACCATCTGTGTTATACTGAAAAGCATCTACAGGCGGGCGGGTGTGCTAGCAGGATACTTGGAGTGTGTGAAGTAAGTCTTTTATCTGTTCAGTGGTCACCTGGCAGCCTGACAAGGAGACGCATCTTCAAACTGGATGGCTTATGGTCATCATTCATCTTAAAGAATGGTCATGCTGTGGTCTCACTACTAAATTATGTCTATAACCTCGATAGAATGGGGTTGGAAAGCTCCAGCATATATAGAATCGAGTCATATATACAGTGTGTGTGTGTGTGTGTGTATATATATATAATATATATTCACACACATACATACTGTATATAAGATGTATATGTGTGTGTATAATATATATATATAGGTCTGAATCGCAATCTGATTATCAGGTGATTACCTAGCAGGTAATGCTTGTGGTTGGTTAGTCAGTTGACAGACATCCGCCACGTCCTCTCAGTTACGAGAAGCAGATCACACATATGTGATACAGTATCTGCCGAATAATACAAAGAGTACAAAACATGTGTTTTGTCCTAATTGGTGCTCATCAGGTGTACACACCGTTGCTTCCCCGTACAGGGATCGAACCTCCCGACGTCCGCGCATGAGGTGAAGCCTCTGACATTGCACCACGGTGGTTGTTTCACTTACTTGACAGGGTGAAGGTCGCAATCTGATTATTTGGATAGTTATCATACACGCTGTCAAATAAAAGAAGCACACAACGTGGCACAGTGCAAAGAGGCTTCGCCTCTAACGCTGACGTCCGAGGTTCGATCCCCACAAGGGGTGCAGTGAGTGTGTACGCCTGATGAGGGCGAAACACGTGTCGCGTACTCTTTGCATTATTTGACAGTAAACTATGTAACATTCTATGATCTGCTTCTCGCACCTGAAAGAGGGCACCGTGGCGGATGTTAGCCAAATGGCAGACCAACCACAAGCGTTACCTGGTAGGTAACCACCTACAAAATTCAGATCGGGACTCAGACTACGAATGCCATGAATATATGTGTGTATATATATCCATCCATCCATTTTCCAACCCGCTGAATCCAAACACAGGGTCACGGGGGTCTGCTGGAGCCAATCCCAGCCAACACAGGGCACAAGGCAGGAAACAATCCTGGGCAGGGTGCCAACCCACCACAGTGTATATATATATATATATATATATATATATATATATATATATGTATGTATGTGAATGGAAACAAAGGTCTGTGATACGGTTTGCATATTAGCAGCTGGAGATCCACAAAGGGAGGAAAAATTAATCTTGTATCATAAAGTAGTTTTTATTCCTGAGCTTTCAGCCCCTACCAGGAGCCTTCATCAGAGGATAATGCTAATTATAATGATAATTACATATATATAATATACACATTCTCACACACACACACACATTATATATATATATATATATATATATATATATATATATATATATATAATGTGTGTGATAGTGTGTGTGTGTGTATGTATACTGATATATATATATATACATACACACACACAACTCCCCGGCCTGCGTTATGCACCCGCCTTTTCGCGTCTCTGCCGCTCGTGTTTGTGGATTTCACTTTCACCAAACAACAAATCAAATTTTTCGTGCATACTCCTCTTCATTACGAAGAAACACTACTTTTCCCTGATGGCAACACAAATTAGACGATTTACAAGTTTCCGACTTAAAGTTTAAATCCGAACAATATATCCGATCTCTTTTTTTGCTGTTCCGCTATTTCACCGAGTAATAATTTCCATTTGCTTGCGCTAATGTGATCTTTACTATCACTTTTTTGAGACTTTTGAATTTTAGTACTTTCATTATCTCTAACCTGCTCTGTTTGTGTATCGCACCAACGTTTTTGAATTCTTTACAACGTTCTACTTTATCATCTACTCTTTGTCTTTTATTTCCGACCCCAGACGTGGTTAAATCTCTTGGCACAAAGTCTCGTCTCGCGGGACATGAAAGTATCTCTCTTCAAAAGATCACGTCTCATCCCAGGCTAAAAAATCTCATCTTGTCACATGTTTTGTTTTATATAATAGAGAGATATATAAAGTCTGTGTGTGTGTGTGTGTATGGTCAGTTTGTGACCAACCACCAGCTGGCCTAGAGGAGGTCAGATTGTGTGTCTACAGATAGGTAAGCTACTGAATGTCCGGAACTCAGCTTGTAGTCCCCACCAATGGCCACTTGTAGGTTAGCCCTCATGAAATGGTGTCTTCCAGATATTCTGTGACTGGTGAGACCTTGTTTGCCCAGAGGACTCCACACAGTCCACACAAAGCTATATGTATATAGTAGCCCGCTTCTGGTCATCACATGGTCTTATTTCATAAAGGTCACTACAGGATCCTCAAATTATGCCTGGTGAGAACCTGCTTGTTCAAAACTTTGCTGTAGTCTGTACTCAAGCCATAGTCCTAGACTGGTCAGTTTGTGATCATCAGTCAGTATCTTGATTGTCACTTTTGAATTGGTGAGCCCCTGCGTGTCCACCGTTTGGCCAGAGTACCCTGGTGATCTTCTCTTGAGTAGTGTCCCCTCACTGGACTCTCAAGATGCAAACTCAGGACCACACCACGCAGATGTCTCCTTTGGCTTGACTGACTAAAATGGTTGCTTTCTGCCAGCTCCTCGGACTAATCGGACCACAGACTGTGAATTGGGTTCTCTTCTCGTCGTGGCCACCATGCCATGAAGACATCTATAAACAGTAGCCACCGAGTTTTATCTGTGCACGTGTCAGCTTGTGATCCTCCTCCACCACCCTACGTGATTATTTTCGGTTTGTATCTATGGAATATTAGCCTTGTGGTCAGTATTTTTCCCACAGATTTGACCGTCAGATTGGACAGAGCCATGAACAGCGATAGCAGGGGTACCCAGAGCTCAGTTATGGTGGACAGTTCTACCTGTGACAAGTCCCAGAAATGTTCCCCGGGTCACTGCCCTAATAAAGCCCAGCTGTAGTCACTAAATAAACTCTCTGTAGCTGACTCTTCACAATTCTTTCCACAGCACATGCAGGGTCCTGTTCAGCCAGGCTACTCACTTCTTGGCACTAGAAATGTGGGACCAGGGGCATCCACAATAGGTGGCCCCTTCGCCCGCCAATGTCAATATGGTATCTTATGCACGGTATCTCATTAACTTGTAAGATGACTCGCCCACTTGCACTAGCTTCGCGTCTATATGCGCGTGTCCGTCACTTGAAAACCAAGTGGCGGCCCATGATGTTCTCATTACGGCAGAAAGTTATAATACTACATATAGCTTACTGCTCCGACTTTAGCGACCTTAGTAAATACAGCGTACTAATTCACAAGAAACACAATGTTTTTTTGGCCACATTGCTGTCAGCTGTGGTGTTTTCTCTTTCTGTTTTATATTCAATATATATTGGCTTGGCGGCCCTGTGCAGGTGCACAGTTTGCACATGCCTAAGGCCGCCCCTGGTGGGACCTTCAGACTCCCAGCTAGTTGCTGTGCGGGGTCCCCAAACCCTGGACATGGTGCTCCCTATAAAGCTATGGCACAATTGGAGGGATTCTAGCGAATCTGCTGTCAGTTAGGCAGATGTCTGAGCCCAGCCAATCACAAAGTGTTACCTGCTCCTACAATAACCGTATTTCTTACTGACCTTTTACACTTGGAATTCACAATGGTAGTGGAGCATCTTGGAACTCTGGGGCACCATAATGTAATATGGTGTCTACAAACATGTCTTGGTGTGAGGAAATCTTGTGACTGACTGGCGCCCTGTCCATAATTGTTTCATTCGATCTACCCAGTTCTACCAGTATCGCCTTCAGCTCTGTGTCCATGGCTGTTTTCCTGCTTTCTGTCCAAACCTCCAGGGATTGGCTCCGGCTGCTCTCAGATCTGACTTGGGGTAGAAGGGGTTCAAAATGAAAATACTGATCTCTTTGTGAAGCCACACACATTGCCTGTTCACTCATAACGAGCCCCAGTATTGCTGCCATCAGCCGAACCTGCAGGTCCCTGAGGTGTGTTAGGATCACTGTGGCCACCATTATCGAGACCTGCCAATGTTTGTTACTGTCAGTCACGTGATGAATCTGCTCGCCAGCACTCGCTGATGTCTGTCTGTCTGTCTGTCTGTCTGTGTTTCTCTCACCCAGTGAACGCACTGCAGTGCTACACGTGCGACGCTCAGGGCGCCAATAGTAAGTGTCAGAGCCCGGCAGCCTGCAGCCAGACGGACACGTCCTGCATGACGACGGTGGTGAATACGATTGCGGGTGAGTAGCCTTAAAATTCAAAGTAAGATGATGAGAAACAGCATATATAGCGCCTTTTCTGCAACCCTCATTTAAAAAATCTTGATAAATGGGGAATTTTTTTTTGTCTTCTCTAATTCTTTCAGGGTCGCTCACCCTGTCCACCTCCATCACGAAGGCCTGCGCTGCCACCTGCTCGGCCTCCGAGCTCAGCATGGGGATGATCTCCACGCGGGTGACCTGCTGCGCCACAGACCTGTGTAATGCCAACAGCGCCACCATCAGGAGGCTGCAGCCGCTGGGCCTGCTCGTCGTGCTTCTTCACTTGCTCCTCTTCGCCAGTTAGAGAGCTATTCGGGATCCTTCGCAGGTTTCTCAGCCGCTGCGAGTTCACAAGAACGCTTTGTGCCCCTGCGGCTCACCCAAACTCAATGGCGGAAGAAAACTCTGAGCTGCACGTCCGCGCCATCTGCTGGCTCGAATTGGAAATGTCCAGTCGACATTAATTGACGTTTCTTTCTTTCTTTGTATTCAGAATAGTACCTCTAATAAACTCCTCTAAAGTTTTGCTGAAGTTCAGGGTTTGTTTTCAACATGTCACCATTAAATAAGTCCTAGAAAGAAATGCGGACTCCTGGTTATAATGGGATGTAAGGGATACCAGACTAGCCACTCTGAACTGGCGCTGTGTAAACATCTGTGTGCGTGTGCGTGTGTGTGTGAGTGAGAGAGAGAGAGAGAGAGAGAGAGAGAGAGAGAGAGAGAGAGAGAACCTGGAGACTCTGAGCGGGATGTGCCGACTCTCGTGGTACATTAAAATGCTAAATTGGCTCTGGCGCGCGTGTGCATGTGTGTGTGTGCGCGTGCACGTGCGCGCGCGGTGATGTGCCAACACCCCGTCCAGCGATAGAGTCAAGCTGCCCCGTGACGCTGCTCAAGATCAGCGGGTCTGGAAAATTGATGTTACATAAAAAATGTTATGTACCAATAAAAAAAAAAATGAATTCCATATTCGTTGCCCGTATTTAGATAGCGTGCCTTCTCTTCAGTGAATCGTATTATGTGAGGATCAGAATATCCTCATGGGCCGTTGGCTATCAGATTAAAAGCAAATACATTACAGGAAAGATTTAGAAATAAAAAAAAGTATAAGAAACTGATACATAACAAAGATACAACAGGAAAGGGATAAATACAGTTATGAAAGACACTAAATGAAAATAAATGTTGATATATAAAAGGAACTGTATAAAAGATATAAACTGCACTATATAAAATTAGTATATAAAAAGGCAGATAATGAATGGGGCGGCACGGTGGCGCAGTGGGTAGCGCTGCTGTCTCGCAGTTGGGAGACCTGGGGACCTGGGTTTGCTTCCCGGGTCCTCCCTGCGTGGAGTTTGCATGTTCTCCCCGTGTCTGCGTGGGTTTCCTCCAGGCGCTCCGGTTTCCTCCCACAGTCCAAAGACATGCAGGTTAGGTGGACTGGCGATCCTAAATTGGCCTTAGTGTGTGCTTGGTGTGTGGGTGTGTTTGTGTGTGTGTCCTGCGGTGGGTTGGCACCCTGCCCGGGATTGGTTCCTGCCTTGTGCCCTGTGTTGGCTGGGATTGGCTCCAGCAGACCCCCGTGACCCTCTGTTCGGATTCAGCGGGTTGAAAGATGGATGGATGGATAATGAATGGTATTACAGAAAGGCGGTAGCTAGATGATTAAATATGAAAGACAGTACATAAAAAGAAAAGGTTGCTACATATAAAGGCACCATATACGAGTTCATGGCAAAGATAGATTTGAAATTCACAAAATAAGTAATAATGACAAATCAAGGGTTTTCAACACAGTACAGTAATCCCTCGCTACTTCGCGGATTCACGACTTCACGGGTTTTTAAATACAAGTGATCGCCCGCCTATCGCGGAAGTTATGTTCCAGACCCATCAGCAACAGGAGAAAATCCGCGATATAGAAAGACCATATAAATAAACATTTTTATAGTTTAAGCCTTAAAATACCCATCCCTCATTCTTTAAACACATGTAAACTTATAAAACACACTTTGTTAACACATATGATATGTGGATGTCGGGCTAAGGATATGAGTAACATCTCTCTATTATAAAACATTTTAACTTCACGCAAGACAAGACAGTGAGACAGGAAAATTGGTGATGTACAGGCTTTTAAATTATTGACACGCAGAGCGACAAGCAGCACAAAGCCAGCACAAAGTCCACTTCCCCTTAGCGTTCATTCAGCTCCCCACCCCCTTGACAATGCGAACTGCGCCTCCGGGGAGGGGGGTTTGAGCGAACGTGCGTTCAGCCCTCACACCCCCCCCCCCCCCCCCCAACTCCTCCTCCTCCTTCCGAACGCGCAGAGCGACAAGCAGGCATTTTGGCAGAAGCAGCACAAAGTCCATTTCTGCTCAGCGTGAGTTCAGCTGCCCCCCTTCACAAAGCGAGTGCAGACACATTGACGTCTGATCGCTGCGTGCAGGCAGTGTGCAGTGTTGGTCTGCGGTGTTTAAGAATGTAGAAAGTGTTTAAGAGCATAGGAAGTGTTTATAAGAGTGTGGGAAAGGTTAACAAGAGATTGAGAAAGGTTTATAAGAGTGTGGGAAGGGTTTATAAAGCCTTAAAATATGTATAAATAATAAAATAAATATAGGTCGCTACTTCTGGAACGTAACCCCCGCGATAGGTGAGGGATTACTGTAATTTCTGTACACATATGAAAGGCGCTATATTCAAAACGGCAGTAAGATTTGAAAGGCATTCTGTAAGAGCTAAATATGAAAAACAACATAAAGAGGCTGTGGCGGACCTACATTTGGGAGGCTCTCCACCCCATATATTTGGAATGAAAAATCCTTAATGTTTGGTTTTTTTTCATTTACAGCTAGCCTACATGAAACCTTTAATATCATTTAAATTTTTATGTTAACTATTATTTTGTATTGAATTGCAATATATTAATAATATTACTGGTGTCTGTGTACTAAACGTACCCTTTTCTATTATCGTGACGCAAATCAGATTTTCGTTTTTAACATCAGGGACCCAAAGGCAACTAGGCTCCACCCCCACTAAGTTTAAGAATAGTATTTGTGGTTGGGGCAGGTCAGACTAATAATTTAAAATCCAAAAATTAAGCAACCAGGGCGCCTCCCCCACGGAGCCCAACACTAGAATGGATGGGAACTGCCGTCCGTTTCGTACACAATTACCATATTATTTTATATATATATATATATATATATATATATATATATATATATATACACACACACACACACACACTAGGGGGCTTCGCTCGCCAACCCCTGTGTTTGGTTAATCCATCCATCATCCATCCCGCTCTGGGGTCTGCTGGAGCCAATCCCAGCCAACTCAGGGCGTAAGGCAGGAAACAAACCCAGGGCAGGGTGCTAACCAATCGCAGGGCTCGCACACACACATCGTCAATCGTCAATCCACCCTACCTGCATGTTTCTGGACTGTGGGAAGAAGCGCCCGGAAGAAAGCCACGCAGACACGGGGAGAACATGCACACTCCACGTAGGGAGGAGCAGGGAAGCGAACCTGGGTCTCCTAACTGCGAGGCAGCAGTGCTACCCACTGCGCCACCGTGCCGCTGTTTGGTTAATCAGATATACAATTTTAAAAGCTTTTTTTTTTTTTTCTTTGGAATTGTTTCAGTTTCATTAGTTGCACTTTTTACTTTAAAGCAGTGTTTCTCAGCCTCGGTCCTGGTGAACCCCTGTGGCTGCAGGTTTTTGTTCCAATCAGCTTCTGTTTTTAATTGGACTCCTGGGCTTTGGGAACAATATAGAAATTAGAAAACTAACTTTGGTTAAAAAGATATATATATATATATAACAATGTACCAAGACCTCTCCTTTAACCGCCACCTTATCGTGGTGGAGGGGTTTGCGTGTCCCAATGATCCTAGGAGCTCTGTTGTCCGGGGCTTTATGCCCCTGGTAGGGCCACCCAAGGCAAACTGGTCCTAGGTGAGGGATGAGACAAAGAGCGGTTAAACAAACCTCCTATGATGGAAAACCATTTTGGACGGCGTTTTCCCTTGCCCGGACGCGGGTCACCGGGGCCCCACTCTGGAGCCAGGCCTGGAGGTGGGGCTCGATGGCGAGCGCCTGGTGGCCGGGCCTGCACCCATGGGGCTCGGCCGGGCACAGCCCGAAGAGGCAACGTGGGTCCCCCTTCCCATGGGCTCACCACCTATGGGAGGGGCCAAGGAGGTCGGGTGCAGTGTGAGTTGGGTGGTGGCCGAATGCGGGGACCTTGGCGGTCCGATCCTCGGCTACAGAAACTGGCTCTTGGGACGTGGAATGTCACCTCTCTGAAGGGGAAGGAGCCTGAGCTAGTGCGCGAAGTTGAGAGGTTCCGGCTAGATATAGTCGGACTCACCTCGACGCACAGCTTGGACTCTGGAACCAATCTCCTTGAGAGGGGCTGGACTCTCTACCACTCTGGAGTTGCCCCTGGTGAGAGGCGCCGAGCAGGTGTGGGTATACTTATTGGCCCCCAACTTGGAGCCTGTACATTGAGGTTTACCCCGGTGGACGAGAGGGTAGCCTCCCTTCGCCTTCGGGTGGGGGGACGGGTCCTAACTGTTGTTTGTGCGTATGCACCGAACAGCAGTTCAGAGTACCCACCCTTTTTGGAGTCCCTGGAGGGGGTGCTAGAGGGCATACCTTCTGGGGACTCCCTCGTTCTGCTGGGAGACTTCAATGCTCACGTGGGCAATGACAGTGAGACCTGGAAGGGTGTGATTGGGAGGAATGGCCCCCCTGATCTGAACCCAAGCGGTGTTTTGTTATTGGACTTCTGTGCTCGTCACGGATTGTCCATAACGAACACCATGTTCAAGCATAGGGGTGTTCATATGTGCACTTGGCACCAGGACACCCTAGGCCTCAGTTCGATGATCGACTTTGTGGTTGTGTCGTCGGACTTGCGGCCACATGTCTTGGACACTCGGGTGAAGAGAGGGGCGGAGCTGTCAACTGATCACCACCTGGTGGTGAGTTGGCTTCGATGGTGGGGGAAGATGCCGGTCAGGCCTGGTAGGCCCAAACGTATTGTGAGGGTCTGCTGGGAACGTCTGACAGAGCCCCCTGTCAGAAGTAGCTTCAACTCCCACCTCCGGCAGAACTTCGACCACATCCTGAGGGAGGTGGGGGACATTGAGTCCGAATGGGCCATGTTCCGTGCCTCTATTGTTGAGGCGGCTGACCGGAGCTGTGGCCGTAAGGTGGTCGGTGCCTGTCGTTGCGGCAATCCCTGAACCCGTTGGTGGACACCAGCGGTGAAGGATGCTGTCAAGCTGAAGAAGGAGTCCTACCGGTCCCTTTTGTCCTGTGGGACCCTGGAGGCAGCTGATAGGTACCGGCAGGCCAAGCGGAATGCGGCTTTGGTGGTTGCTGAGGCAAAAACTCGGGCGTGGGAGGAGTTTGGGGAGGCCATGGAGAACGACTTTCGGACGGCTTCGAGGGGATTCTGGTCCACCATCCGGCGTCTCAGGAAGGGGAAGCAGTGCAGTGTCAACACTGTATATGGTGGGGATGGTGCGCTGCTGACCTCGACTCGGGACGTTGTGGGTCGGTGGGGGGAGTACTTCGAAGACCTCCTCAATCCCATTAACATGCCTTCCAATGAGGAAGCAGAGCCTGGGGACTCAGAGGTGGGCTCCCCCATCTCTGGGACTGAGGTCACTGAGGTGGTCAAAAAACTCCTTGGTGGCAGGGCCCCAGGGGTGGATGAGATACGCCCGGAGTTCCTCAAGGCTCTGGATGTTGTAGGACTGTCTTGGTTGACACGCCTCTGCAACATCGCATGGACATCAGGGACAGTGCCTCTGGATTGGCAGACCGGGGTGGTGGTCCCCCTCTTTAAGAAGGGGGATCAGAGGGTGTGTTCCAACTACAGAGGGATCACACTCCTCAGCCTCCCTGGAAAAGTCTATTCAGGGGTCCTGGAGAGGAGGGTCTGTCGGATAGTCGAACCTCGGATTCAGGAGGAACAGTGTGGTTTTCGTCCTGGTCGCGGAACAGTGGACCAGCTCTATACCCTTAGCAGGGTCCTGGAGGGTGCATGGGAGTTTGCCCAACCAGTCTACATGTGTTTTGTGGACTTGGAAAAGGCATTCGACCATGTCCCTCAGGGAATCCTGTGGGGGTTACTCCGAGAGTATGGGGTATCGGCCCCCCTGATAAGGGCTGTTCGGTCCCTGTACGATCAGTGCCAGAGATTGGTCCGCATTGCCGGCAGTAAGTCGAACCCGTTTCTAGTGAGAGTTGGACTCCACCAGGGCTGCCCTTTGTCACCGATTCTGTTCATAACTTTTATGGACAGAATTTCTAGGCGCAGCCAGGGCGTTGAGGGGGTCCGGTTTGGTGGACTCAGGATTGGGTCACTGCTTTTTGCAGATGATGTTGTCCTGTTTGCTTCATCAGGCCGTGACCTTCAGCTCTCTCTGGATCGGTTCGCAGCCGAGTGTGAAGCGGCTGGGATGAGAATCAGCACCTCCAAATCCGAGACCATGGTCCTCAACCGGAAAAGGGTGGAGTGCCCTCTCAGGGTTGGGAGCGAGATCCTGCCTCAAGTGGAGGAGTTCAAGTATCTCGGGGTCTTGTTCATGAGTGAGGGAAGAATGGAGCGTGAGATCGACAGGCGGATCGGTGCGGCATCCGCAGTAATGCGGGCTCTGCATCGGTCTGTCGTGGTGAACAGAGAGCTGAGCCACAAGGCTTAGCTCTCAATTTACCAGTCGATCTATGTTCCTACCCTCACCTATGGTCATGAGCTATGGGTAGTGACCGAAAGAACGAGATCGCGAATACAAGCGGCTGAAATGAGTTTCCTCCGCAGGGTGTCTGGGCTTTCCCTTAAAGATAGGGTGAGAAGCTCAGTCATCCGGGAGGGGCTCAGAGTAGAGCCACTGCTCCTCCGCATCGAGAGGAGTCAGATGAGGTGGCTCGGGCATCTGATCAGGATGCCTCCTGGACGCCTCCCTGGTGAGGTGTTCCGGGCACGTCCAACCGGGAGGAGGCCCCGGGGAAGACCCAGGACACGCTGGAGGGACTATGTCTCTCGACTGGCCTGGGAACGCCTTGGGATTCTCCCGGAAGAGCTAGAAGAAGTGGCCGGGGAGAGGAAGTCTGGGCATCTCTACTCAAGCTGCTGCCCCCGCGACCCGACCTCGGATAAGCGGGAGACAATGGATGGATGGATGGATGGATGAATGTACCAAGAAGTTATATAGGAATAACGTATTTTTTTTTATTAATCTTTTCATCTTGATTTTCATTCTACTTTTCCAGGTGTTCTAATTGTTTAATTAATCCATTATTTACTAATTAGTGGGTCTGATGCTAAAGTAGTTGCAGCCTTTGATTTTTCAGTGTTGTTTGCCAGCGTGTCTGCTCTGCCCATTTTTAATTCTCATTAATAAGATACAGCAAAGGGGAAAAACTGCACAGAGAAAGGGCAAAATATGATGAAATCAACAAAAGAGAGTTAAGCATTTAAATCTCTAGCAAAGGCAGAAATATTTCTAAATGTCTTATAAATGTAAAAATCACGCTGCTGTGCTTTTCTGAATCTAGAATAAAAGAAAAATAATCCCAGCTAATTAAATGAGCTCAGTGTTATCAGGTGTTGTCATTGATTAGGAATCTGGTTGGAACAAAAACCTGCAGTCACAGTGTGCCCCCCAGGACCGAGGTGGGGAAACCCTGCTTTAAAGGTTTATTAAAAACAATATATGGAATTACCTTTTCTTCAAGATCGCATTGAATTTTGAATCTGTTTTTGGAGATACATTGTGACAACGCAACGTATAATCGCCCGTGAGTGAATATTGTTCCCGTTTCTAATCAGTACCCCGCTATCAGTCTGTCTGCTGTACTCCGCCCCCCTCAATCGGACTTACCAGTCACTTACAACAAAAAAGGCTTCAACCTGCTGGCGAGCTGCCTGTTCTGCTTGTCGCATGTCGTTGTTTTAAGAGCTGGTAGCACATGATGCCTGTTTGCCAAAAGCAATCCAACAACTGCTTAGTGAGAGGTCTGTGGACTTATTTAAATGATGGCTCACTGACTTGTCTCGCTTGACGTTGTAAAAACAATAATTGTCCTTTATTTCCGGCCCGGGTGTGGTTAAATCTCTTTCTTGCAGGACTATAACGCTGCTCCCATTTATGAAGTGCTAATCTTTTAATTCTGAGCCCTATTGGATGTGCTTTGTTTTCAATTCCGCTTGTTCTGGGCTGATTATCATTTTCCTTATTTTATAAATTTGCACCTAGATTATTCTTCTTTTTAGCATTTTTTTCTCTCCACCGCATGTGGGTCTCTTTTCTCCATGCTTTTCTTTCTTCTTAGTTTAGTTGTCGACATTTCATTTCTACCGTATTGACCTTATACACTTGATATGCACTGAGAGCCATGGAGCTGTGTGTGCTGCGTGACTGTCTTTACATTACATTACTGATTTTTTTTTTTTTTTCTGCCCGTGGTCTTATCTTGTAAGTAGGTCGTGTCTTGCACCGTGGCAAGTCTCTTTGGTCTCGCGGGTCTTAAAATGTCTTCCGAGAGGATCACGTATCGTAGCCTTGCTTTTGCTTTGCTTTCCAGGATTTCCTTTTATAACAGAGATATAATGTGGGTGGTACGCAGCCGTGATGCCGAGGAGGACCGGATGAGTGCTTGGGGACACAGAAATGGAGCTTAGAAGCTCAACCTTATAGGGGCCCGTGGTCACCGCCAGGTTCCGCCACACCCAGAAGTGTTGGGGGAAGAAGACCAGAGACACCGGGAGTGATTCCGGGTGCGCATCCGGTACTTCCGCCACACTGGGGAGTGCCGGCAGAGGCTAATCGGGAGGCACCTGGAGCACATCTGGGTGCGTTTAAAAGGGGCTTGAGTCGGGCGCGGAGGAGGAGAGGAGAGGAGAGGAGAGGAGAGGAAAGGAGGCGGCCTGAAGAGGGAGGCATCATTGTGCATAGAGGCCTGGACTTTGGGGAAAGCATTGGGGTTGTGTGGGCTTCACTGTAAATAGTATCTGTAAGTAAAGCGTGTGTGGTGACCTTCAATGATGTCTGCCTGCCAGTGTCCAGGCCATGCTCCACTATAATATATATATATATATATATATAATATTATAGTAGATACACAGAAGTTTTAGGCAAAGTGAACTAAAGTTACTGCTGGAGCCCAGAAGCTTAAGTTTTATTAGTTTCATAGTAGATCTGCCCCTGTGAAGTAGATATAGATTGATTTAGATAAATATGAAAGGCACTATAAACAAAAGGTTCATAGATATGAATGGTACTGTGTCAGAGTCAGGGAACCCTAATAGAAAAGACAGATAAATCTGAAAAGCACTATATACCTAGCTAACCAGTGATGGATGTGAAAGGCGCTATAAACCTAGCTAACCAGTGATGGATGTGAAAGGCGCTATAAACCTAGCTAACCGGTGATGGATGTGAAAGGCGCTATAAACCTAGCTAACCGGTGATGGATGTGAAAGGCGCTATAAACCTAGCTAACAAGTGATTGATTGATAAACAGATGTAAAATGCATTATAGCTAACAGGTGATGAGTGATTGAGACAGAGACAGATGCGAAAGGCACTATAAACATTGCTAACAGGTGATGAAAGATAAGACATGACCTAAAACACATTACTAAGGTTTGATTAATGACAGACCGACGTGAAAGGCACTATACACGAATAGATTGATATAATGTGTAGAAATGAAAGCCACTCGACAGTTATAAAAGGCGCTATAAAACAGAACCATAGATATGAAAGGCACTATGTTAGAATTAGAGAAGCTAAATAAAGAAGATGCATTGATGTTAAAGGCACTATATGCATAGCTAACAGGTGATGACAGCTAGAAATGAAAAGCGCTATATGATTGATAGATACATATTAAAGGAATTATATAATAGATAGATAGATAAGACGGGCAATATAAACGTAGCCAAATAGTGACAGGCAGATATGCAAGGCACTATATAACAAACAGACGGGTAGATGGATATGCTGTAGATATACAGAAATGAAAGGGACTTTATAATGGATTAATAAATAGTATGAAAGACACGATAAGATTGATTTATAGTAGTAAAATTGTTAAAATAACACTAAAGTAACGTGGTTTGTGTAATTTCAGTAAGATGTAACACTGATAATGTTGCTGTTCAATAACAATTACAAAAGCGGGTGTTTATTTTATTAACTTTAGAGTATTATTCAAAGTCTCCGAGCTCGTGCCCCAGAACCAGGGGGGGTGATTGGAGTGTCACTGCTCGGTCCCCCAGAAGACGGAGAGCGCCAGGAAGAAGAGCGCGAGGAGGACGAGGTAGACGCAGAAGCACGCGGCGTCCAGGGTCCCGAGGAGCTCCTGACACATTCGGCGCATCTCATTCCGGCGCAGCAGGTCCTGCAGCTCAGCGCTGACCTCTCGCACCTCCGCTTCCAGGTCCTGCAGTGCTCCGAGCAGTCGGCTTTCCCCCACAGGATTTCCTCCCTTTTTCTCGAAGGCAGCTTCCAGATATCTGTGCAGACCTCTTGTTCCTAAATATGCTGAGGAGAAGAAAAAGGGTCGGTGCGCCGGGTACTCCATTTGCAGGACCCCCTTTTCATTTCTCGTGACTCTCACCATTTGTGTTCCTCTCCTCTGTTCTCGGTGTCCACTTTGCCTTCCAATCGGGAAAGAGGCGGAGACTTAGGCTGGGCAGGGGCGGGGCTTTGTGTTGGATGTCCGGCCGCACGAGAGCCAACAGCAGCACGGACTGCGCTACGCTGAGCACCAGGAAGGCCATGCAGACCACGAAGTAGATACCTGCGGAGGACACCCTTAAGAATGACTGAGTACAAAGGATATACAGTAAATCAGGCAGCTAGAAGAACTAAGCATATAAGGGCGACTCGCACATCAGCTGATTTCGAAGTGGGCAAATCACAGACCACATTTGCACATTGGAGTTCCCATTAATGTGTTATCGCATTTGAAGCGCCCTGTGCATTGGCACATCCAAGTGGGCGATTGGCACCAATGTTTTTCAGCAAAATGACACTGCACTCCAGGGAAGTCGCAGCATTTCTTATCATTTAAATCTGGTAAGTGCAACTGGTACCTTACTCGGATCATGCCAGGCATCTGTAGCCTGAGGCCCTCCGTCTATTCCAGTGTGCCATGCTCACCAGTTTCTGCCATCTTTGCTTATCAGTTTACACTAAATCAGCTCAACGGCCATTGCTTTAAGAGGTGTTGCTGCTGGTTATTGTATCTGTCAGGACTGGCTCCAGTTATCAACTTTCTGTGTCAACACTTACAACCACCCGAACGGTCTGATGTGATGGCTCGCCATTGAAAAGCGATGGTGCTCAGCACACATCTGTCCAGCAAGCATGTGCCGATAGCCACTTAAAAGGTATAGAAGGGAAAAATGAACAGTTACCCATTCCCGATCACAAGGACGCCCCCAATCCGAACCCACCCCCCAAGGCTCAAATTCTTTCCTAGTTCGATTCGGTGCATTTTTTGTATTACTCTGGTCTGCTTTCCGTGAAAGTACGGGTCATAATTGTGAGCAAGTTTATCGCACTTGGGTGCGGGTTAAAAGATCCAAGCTGGGACCCTTCAGAACGGGTGGTCTCGATGCGGTACCAAGTGAACACTGGATGAGTTCGCATGAGGTAAGAATGTGACTCAACACGGGACCGATCGGAAATACTGCTGTGCATTATGGGTGAAATTGTCCGTGCTAAGCGTCTGCGGTCGGGCATTGCCGAATTTCATTCACAACCGAGTAGAGGTTTAATAAGGAGCATTAAAAAAAAAAATTAAACGGTAAAAAGAAATACACACAAGGTTACAAATGTGACACAATTCACATAAAACAACTCGTACAATTATCAGCTAAACGGAGCAAGCCAAGCGCACAAAGAAAATAAAAGTCGGGAGTGCTCTCCCCTCGACTTTCTCATATACTCAGATATTAAGGATGGATATTTGAGGAGTAAACTACAAGACGATGATTATATTTTTATATTATGTACGTTAAAGAACCATCAACAACAAATCAAATTAATAATATATTGAACAATTATTATAAAAGTAAAGTTGGATAAATCAGACTCTGCAGTTGCATGAATAAAAGAAGTTGCGTATGTGTTCAGGTAAAGTACCACTTCCGGTTAACGGAAATAGCCCAAAAGCTGATAGAAATCAATGTTTTGTACCTAACACTTCTGTGGAAAATTTGGTTAACCTAAGTGAAAGTGTACTCAGGTTATCATGTTTATATACACACACGCACACACAGACAGAATTCCAAAAATGGTATTTTCGGACTCAAGGAGGCGTAAGACATCAAGATTCATCAAAATCTCGAAATCGAATCTTTGGACGATTACAATACTTTCCCTAAATTTCGTATACGAGAAAGTAAAAAGGTGTAAATTCACTTTTGATTGGGTTAATCAAAACACAGAGGTGACGAGAATTGAGCAGCAGTGACCTATGAGTAGGACGATTAAGCGCCCAAATTGTACACCACGAAAGCGCGAGACGGATAAGAGGCACAGGAACTCTGACATATAATGTCGATCAAACATTCCAGAATGAACATTAGTAACAAATCAGTATAGGAGTTATGACAGACGCCGTGTGATTAGAGGTACTGAGGACTAAATCCAGTCGCACGGAGCTCACCTGACACGTCTATGGCCATAAACAGAGCCTTGTGTGCCCGCTGCAGAGCTGGGCTTTTTGATCAGCTATTTCAAACGAGCCGTTTTGGCAGCATGTATAGAAACGCATCGCTTTTAAATATGGTCTACTTATTTGCAGGTGTTTTGCTCACACAGCTAATGTTTAATAAATAAAAAAAAAAATGTGTGAAGAATGCAGCAGTGCGCAAACACAATTATTTTCGACCCTCCAATATATTTTTATCCGGGGGGTGAATATTTAGTGCCCAATGAAAGAAGTCCACGATGGGGTTGCGCAGTGTTCATTGGTATACCTGGTTTGCTTGGACGTTTGCAGTGAGAAACTTAAACAAGCGCTTCGGTCAGTTGTAATGCTGTGTTTTTAAGCGCTTAACAAATAAAAATGGTATGGTATGGTAAAGTAACAAATCAATTACCGCCTACTAACCCCCCGGTTCCGTCGCCCCATCCAATTCACAACAAACCAAACGGACTTGGAATGCGAAAACCCCTTTAGAATATCAGGTCAATATACAGTATTGATGGGTCAAATTACATTACAATAAACTCCACTTCAACGACCATTCCTTTTTTTTTTATTCATGGCCAATTTTCTATAAAATTAATGTTAAAAAATTTGCAAAATTCATTACAACCTTTTCATAAGAAAACAGCAAAACACGCCTATTTCTTAAGTACTTGACCCAAAAATCACGATTCAGGAGTTCCGCTTAACAGCCAATTAGATTGCACGTTTCTGTCACTTGGTCGTCATAGTTCTTGTAGCGGAGCGCTCCTCGAGACCGGAGGGATTCTGGGAGTATCTTGTGACGGGAACAGTGTCAATCAAATTGGACTTCGAATGTCCTTGCGGAGCTTTAGGGGTCCAGCGCAGTTAGAGTATCGCTTGTTTCCACGTTTCTCCAGGTGGAGTAGAATTTCGCTAAGCACACTGAACATTCATGTCTGACTCGCCCCTTCAGCAAAAGTTCTGACCGCTGAGCTTCCCTCGTGTTTATGGCTACTCAGCCAGTTTTCAACGTGTTTCATAAATTCGACGAGATGTCACCCTATGATTCATGGTCCGGCGCCACCATTAAGGTGAATTAGGCAATCGCCAAGGCCGTAGTTCATAAAGGGGTGAAAAACCGTGCCGCACGGGTTAGCCACCGAAGTTGACTGAACAGTCGTTTGGCGCACTAATAACCAAAATAACCTTGAACCTGCACGGACTATGAACAATTGCACGCCATGATCGTTTTTAACTTCTTGCATTTAAATGCGTCTTTGAATTTTGTGTGCGTAAATTTTATACAGCAAATGATCCATATTTATGAATAATTCATCGAAATTGTTGTCGTATTTTTATGTAAATCTTTTCCAGGTTAAAAAAGGGTGACTAACGAAAGAACACACGGCAGCCAAAGACAGACGGTCAATTCATTAGGATCATGCGGCACCGTCATAAATTGATGCAGGCAATCTACTTCACAATTCCGCAGTCCGCTTTGTCAACACTACATGCCGAAATACCGCACTATGTTCCAGTCCCATTATGACGAAATCCCAGTTAAAACGAATTGTGTTTTTTTAGTCCCGAGCACATCGTTGTAACGGAATATGACACGGCAGCACCGAAGAAAAACCTACACTTCACTCCCGCGCAGTTAAGGCAACTTAAGGCACGGAAGATCTCTGACCACGCCCCCACTTCTGGACGAAGGCCTCGCCTCTTCCGGGACACGGACGCAGGACTTTGACAGCGCGTCTTCCGGCTGCTAAAGTTTTTAGAAATGGTGAAATTAAGTAACTGCGGTGGGTTGGCACCCTGCCCGGGATTGGTTCCTGCCTTGTGCCCGTGTTAGCTGGAATTGGCTCCAGCAGACTCCCGTGACCCTGTGTTCGGATTCAGCGGGTTGGAAAATGGATGGATGGATGAAATTAAGTAATTAAGAATTAAGTAAACGTTGTTTTCTGTCAGGGTATATATATATATATATATATATATATATTATATATATATATATATATATATATATATATATATACTAAAAAAAGACAAGCGAATTTATATTAAATTTCGAAATTGGTAAGCGCTGTTCTCTTTGTTTTTGTTTCCAAGTGTGTTTGCACAGTCGTGGCTTTGTTTGTGTGCAGCACCTTTGACATTAGTTGCTTCTGATTTGTTGTTCTGTATTAATTTGTGTTAAATTTAGTTTTCCATTTGTTTCGGTATTTTTTTTATTTGTTTTGCTTGATTTTGTGCACTGCACTTCAGGGCCCCCATAAGTTTGAGACTGGGACCACCCCATGAACACGTGCGGGAGCCTCATTAAATGTGTCGTTTTACTCTCCCAAATGCCAAGCGGTTAAAACAGCGGAGGGTCAAAGGGGCTGCCATGCGTATTGTCCCATGTCACCCGATGCCAAGTCAGAGAATGAAGGAAAAATACAAGCGTAAATTTACGTCAGCAGCATTGGGGGTTAAGTGCGGCTGGTTTGCAAACTGGCACCTCGCCCACGCGCTCGTCGTACCCAGCACCGGAGTGGCATCTCGAAATGGCGGCAGGAGATCGTTGACCAGGACCAGGAAGACCGTGTACCCGAAGAGGAGGGTTATTTTGAAGGAGACTCGTTCTCCGGTGTCCGCAGGAATGGCGAAGCCGAAAACATCGATGAGCATCACAAAGCCGCTTGGCACAATCAGGTGGATCACATAGAATGTGGGGCAGCGGGCCATGGTCACCTAAAAGGAAAAGGCACAGCTCGTGAGAGAGAGAGAGAAAGAGATGGGCAAATCCTCAGTTGTCACAGCCGCGTGGGTACCTCAAAGGCGACCATGGAGTACGTCCTGTTGTAAAGCTTCTCGCTGAAACTGTAATTGAGCAGAGAGTGCAGCTGCCACTGGCCGTGACTCGTATACGTGGGGCTGTCGTGGAACGCCATAGACGCTCGGCTCTCAGGGGCGAGACGCACATCTTCCGCTAGAGGGCAGCAAAACACAAGAAACGTTTAGATAGATAGATAGATAGATAGATAGATAGATAGATACTTTTTTCCCAATGGGAAATTCACATTCTTCAGCAGCAGCATACTGATACAATAAATAATATTAAATTAAAGAATGATAACAATGCAGGTGAAAAACAGAAAAACAGACAATAACTATGTATAATGTTGAATGTTAACGTTTACCCCTCTGGGTGGAATTAAAGAGTCGCATAGTTTGGGGGAGAAACGATCTCCTCAATCTGTCAGTGGAGCAGGACAGTGACAGTGCTATTCTGTCTGGAGATAATACTATTAAGTGGATGCAGTGGATTCTCCATAATTGATAATTGATAATTGATAGGAGGCTGCTGAGCGCCCTTCGCTCAAAAAAATTCCCAGTGAGATAAACTGAGAACAAGATGGAGAAGGTAACTTTCATGTTTTAAATGGTGGAAAACTTTAAATATCTCACACCATCAATAGCAGGTTGGACAGCTAGATCTAGAAATAAATCTCAGAATGCAATCAGGTTGGAAAACAAATGGGGAAATGTTATCGAGAGTGTTATGTGACTGAAGAATCCATGAAGGGTAAGGTTTATAAAACTGTGGTCAGACCAATAATTATTGTATGAATCAGAAACCTGGATGCGTGGAATAAGATCAAGAATGAGGGAATGAGAGCTACAGGAAAGCTGGGGAAATCTCAAAGAAAATACTGGAATGCAGCGGACATGTCAAGAAAATGTGAGGGGAAGAAGAATCCTGGATATGGAGGTGTCGGGACAGGGAACCAAAGAGAAAGTGGATGGACTGTGAGTAGGGGTCTCTAAAGCAAAAAGGGGTATCGGGCAAGGAAGTGTACCACAGATGAGAGTGGAAGAGGCTGGTCAAATATGGTGACCCCATATGAACATGGGAAAAGCATTAGAAGAAGGAGGAGTAGGAGTTAAATGACATCCAGTCACTGCCTGTTTGTCCTTCTCCTTTGTCACTAGCCTGTATCGTCACTGAAGACCTCCATCTGTACAGCTCACTGCGGAGTCCACTCGACGACTTCTTGTTATCACACTGCCATGACAGACAGACAGACAGCTACAAACTCAAATTCATTCTTGATGTTCTAACTTACCAGCATGGAGGTTTGGCCTGAAGGTGAGATTACATCTTTGGACATCAAAAGGAAACTTAAACATGGCCAGGTTACAGCGGACCACCACCACGAGCTGCCTGACACGCTGCAGCCATCCCGCCGGTCCCACAGAGATGTATGAGGCTGGCTCAGTGTTCTCTTCACCTACCCTGAAATGGACACAAGGGGCTTTAGGAAAAGTCAAAGGTCTGTAAAAACTGTAACTCCACCATATTAACACAGCAAACAGGAGTGCAGCAGAGCAGACTGTTATATAGTGCCTTACAGATTGATCGATCGATCTATAATTTATAGTGCCTTTCACTATCTATCTGTAATTGTATAGTGCCTTTCTCTATCTGATCATTTGCTCAGGAATATGCCGTCCTACTCATGGCTTTGGAAATAGGAATGTCAGTGTGCCAAATCTGTAATATGTCAAAATAAACTCTGGTCATGGATCTGTGCACAACGAACCCACATCAGCTAATATCGCATTGCTTAACTCAAGATCTCTTAATGGCTAAGCGCTGGTGCTATCACAAATCATTACAGACTCAAACCTTGACTTGCTATGCTTAACAGAAACTTGGCAAAAACCAACTGATTTTACATCTGTCACAGGAGTGACCCCACCCAGATACATTCACTTCAGGGAGCCTCGCAGCTCAAGACAAGGCGGAGGAATCGCAGTAATTGCTAAATCAAAGTTAAACATCAAAAGAATCCCCATTGACGGTCCATTGTCTTTTGAGTGTCTGGCTCTTAAGCTAATAACAAAATCAGGTCCTGTCTCACTTTTTGTTGTCTGTCGTCCCCCGAAATACAATGCGTCTTTTTCATCTGATATGACTGAATTATTAACCCACTTATGTTCCTTTTCCCAGAGAGTCATTCTTCTCGGCAATTTCAACATCCATATTGACATCCCCACGTCTAAACTGAGAAATGAATTCCTATCCGCACTGGACTGTTTTGACTTGACACAACATGTTGATTTTCCCACCCACTCTGGTGGTCATATATTGGACCTGATCTGCACTTCTAGACTATCTGTTGCCAACATTTATAGCACTGATTTGGGACTCTCTGACCATAAAGCAGTATTTTTCACTGTCTCATTACCTCTCCCACCTCTTACCTGTAAATGTCAGATTTCTTTCCGAAACCTTAAAAATGTCTGTCCCTCTATCCTTTCTGGATCCATTTCTGATCTTTTACTGCCTTCTCCTATTCCGTCAACACTAGATAGTCTTGTTGACCACTATAACTCAGCCCTTCTTCCATCAACATTAGATAGTCTTGTTGACCACTATAACTCAGCCCTTCATTCAGCATTAGATAAAACAGCTCCTTTAAAACATAAGGAGGTTTCCTTTAAATGTTCAGCTCCTTGGTATAACTCAGAATTGCGATCTATGAAAGCAGCTGGCCGACGCCTTGAGAGAATGTCACTTAAGTCTGGCCTCACCGTGCACATCCAGGCTTTCTCTGACCACCAAAGAGCTTACAGAGAAGCACTAACCGCTGCCAAGAACACCCATTACAGCAGAATAAGAGAAAGTGGCCACAATAACCCAAGGATTTTGATTTCTGTAGTTAATAAACTACTCGAACCCGCATCTGGTCCAACTACCCCCTCTACTGAAGTCTGTGAAAAATTCCTCCACTTTTTCCGTAACAAAATTAAAGATCTAAATAATTCAACTAACATAAATACATCATCTGTTTATATCTCTCCCTGTTTTCCCACTCCATCCAGTTCCTTCTCTAAGTTCTCACCAGTCACATCTGCATTTGTTAATAACCTGCTTTGTAAGATGAGGCCGACTACTTGTGTACTGGACCCGATCCCCACCACACTACTTAAATCCTGCCGTCATGCCATAATCCCGACTGTTACAACAGTAATAAACTCATCCCTCGACACTGGGTTTGCACCACTCACTTTTCAAATCACTTCTGTAGCCCCAGTGTTAAAAAAGTCTGGTCGTGATGCTGACAATTTTCAGCCTATTTCCCACTTACCTTTTCTGTCAAAAGTTCTTGAGCGTGTTGTAGCCTCCCAGCTCACCAATTACTTAACCTCTAATAACTTGGTGGAACCCTTTCAGTGTGGTTTCAGGGCACAACACAGCTGTGAAACTGCTCTGCTACGGGTAGCCAGTGATTTGCTTATGGCAGCAGACTCTGGACAAACCAGCATATTAATTCTGTTAGACCTCAGTGCAGCATTTGACACTCAGGTCAGACATGACATTCTACTGTCCAGAATGGAGAACATGCTGGGTATCTCTGGCACTGCCCTCCAGTGGTTCAAGTCCTATCTGACTGATAGGTAAGAGTTTGTTAGTTTTGGCAACAGCAGATCCAACTCAGCGCCAGTCACACAAGGAGCTCCTCAGGGCTCTGTCCTCGGCCCACTTCTCTTCTGTATTTATATGCTTCTCCTTGGCCATATTATTTGTAGCTTTGGTCTGGGTTATCATTTTTATGCAGATGACACTCAACTCTACTTCAATGTTAAAAGTGGAACTTCATCAGGGCTTTCTCAGCTCACAACTTGCCTCGGTGAAATTAAAACTTGGATGGAACAGAACTCTTTAAAATTAAATTGCAACAAAACTCCTGCAAATTGGGACTAAAATGCAACTTAATAAAATGAGCTCCTTCTCAGTCCATCTTGACGGTGATCTCATCAGACCTTCTTCTGATGCAAAGAATCTTGGTGTCATTTTTGATTCCTCCCTCTCTTATTCCGCCCACATAAATCACATTAAGAAACTTTCTTACTTTCACCTCCGTAACATATCCCGTGTTCGCTCCTTCCTCTCCTTCTCTAATGCTGAGAAACTTGTCCATGCTTTTATCACATCCCGCATCAATTATTGTAATTCCCTACTGGCAGGTGCCCCTTCTAATCTTATATCACAGCTCCAGCTTATTCAAAACTCAGCTGCAAGAGTCCTTACTCGAACCAGCAGCAGCGAGCACATCACACCCATCCTGCTCCGTCTCCACTGGCTCCCTGTGTCCTACAGAATCGAATATAAAATCCTACTAATAACCTACAAAGCCTTAAATAACCTCGCACCAAATTACATCAGTGACCTTCTCCATCACTATGTTCCTGCCCGCCCACTAAGGTCCTCTGATTCTGGCCATCTTGTTGTGCCCCTCACTAATCTACACTCCATGGGTGACAGGGCCTTCAGCTGTATAGCGCCCAGACTCTGGAATGACCTACCGAAATTAATCAGGTCAGCTGACTCCATGAATTGTTTTAAAGAACAACTCAAAACTCATCTGGTCAGGAAGGCTTTTAGCTCTACTTGACTTTATTACCCTTCTCTCAGTTTATCTCTCTATCCAGGTGCTCAGGATAATTTGTGTGTCTGTTTTACAACAAATTAGGTTATTTGTTAAGTTTTTCTTTTAGTATTAAATTTAGTATTTTACTCTGGTTTATTGTCCTTGCTTCTATTTATTGCTTTGTTATCTGTTTCATTGTTCTATTCAGGAAAGCATTTGTATCCAATGTTACATATACCCTGATGTTTTTTCTAAGACTCTGTGAAGCGCCTTGAGCATGGGAAAGGTGCTATATAAATAAAATGTATTATTATTATTATTATCTATCATACAGTGCCTTACATGTCTGTCTGTCTGTCTTCAGAAGAAGCCATTAGTAATAATTGAGGTTAGTGTTTTTTGTTTTGTTTTTTTAATTCTTGACATGCCACACACTGCACAGTCCTGCCACCTTGCAGATCTTGGGTTTGAATCCCTCTGCCCGCGTGAGGTTTGCGTGATTTTTTCCTATCTGTTTGATTTCTCCCTTTGTACTCCTAATTTGCCGAAGCCGTGCTAAGTTGTCTAAAGTGACCATTCTAAATGGGAGCCCTGTGTTGGTGTGGGGATGAGTGGACCCTGTAGTGGACTGGCTGTCTCTCCAGACTGTGCCACTGACTTGGGTAAAGTAGGATTGTGGGCATGCTGTTGTGATTCTGTAAGTCGAGTCATGGCATCATTTTTAATACTCGGTAGTTTAGAGCTTGAAGGTTAACGTAAGTGGAAGTCCTAACTTGGCTTTTTCATGTATCACATTTTCATGCTAAGAGATGTTCATACAAGTTTTGATCCATCTTATATATAGTTTAAGGTTATTGGGTGTAGGGTAGAAGAATATTATAATTATGACAACATAGAATTCTCACACGTGAAGTCCAGTTCAGTGTCGTGTGTGCCCAGAGTCCGCCCCAGCAGGGTTTCTCAAATTTTATATCAAGATACAGAAATGTGTTTCATGTTCTCTTCTGGCTTAAAGACGAAATCATCTTTTGTGAATGTGCTGGAAAGTGCAGTGTACCTGATCTGTCCACACCAGCTGGCTTTCTTCTGCTTGCATTGTCATCGCTTGTCACCGAATCTCCAATGGTACGACACAAAGTGACCTTGGGAGCATAGAGAAGGCCTCTGCTATCAAAGTGCCATCCGGCAGTCAGCATGTTTAAGCTGCCGTCTACCTGTCCCAGTGTGCTTTATTGCTGCCCACCCACCATAGGGCATGTTTGGTACCCCCAATACCCAAAACGGTGAACGGCAGCCGCTGTGCGCTTGCCATTAATCAGTGTGATGGGGTGTGCAGTGCCACCCATCTAACAGCCCCACCCCCACCACCTCTCTCAGCTCAAATATTTTCTGGAATTTTCTGTTCCATCTTAACTACTGCAGCTACAAGAAGAGCAGAAGGAGGTTTGGACCGACTTACAGCTCGCTGAGTGAGATGTCTGGAGTCCAGACGCTAGCAGCTGGCAATGTGAAGTGAGTCAGGTCATCACACTGAGGGGGGTCCCACACCAGGTTCTCATCCTGCCATCTCTGTGGGAAGACAAAAAACAGAAATTCTCAACATGAGCCTTCTGAAACCAGGGAGTGGGGCGTGCGTATCTACCTTATAATTTTGCATATCATATACTATCCATCCATCCATTATCCAACCCGCTATATCCTTACTACAGGGTCACGGGGGTCTGCTAGAGCCAATCCCAGCTAACACAGGGCACAAGACAGGAACAAACCCCGGGCAGGGCGCCAGCCCACCGCAGATCATATACTATCATATCATTTGATTTCTAGTGATCTATTGTGGTCTATTTTTGGGGTGCCAACCCATCCATCCCCTTTTACTCAAGAAATTAAATAAAAATCACACTCAATGGCATGAAGAAAACACACAAATAAGTACGACCAAAATAACACGGCTATCACGATGACGACACCTTCATCTGCCTTCAGGTAAGAGTGGAGCTCCTTGGCTCTGCTCACTTGGTGAAGAATTCTATGCAATGCTGTCTTATTATTCTTCTTCAAAAAAAAGGGGGCTATGGGCATGTGATGAGGAAATGCCTGCCAAGACCCCCGAGACCCTAAACACCGCCTACTGTTCTAACGAGAGGGTGCTGGACTGAGCTCGTATTACTACTGTTACTAGTCGTGCTCACTCACACGGGGTCCTCCACCACTACAATTTCTTCTTGAATGAAGCAAATGCACAAAGAACCCACCTCAGTGAAGAAGAGCTGTAGGGAGACCTTCTCCTCCTTGTCCTGCTACAGAAACACAAAGAACAGAGATGAGGCGTGAATGCTGGCGCCAGTCGATGCACACAAGCCTGAAAGGGCTTCACCTGGGCTTTGGTCATCCTGTCAGAGGGAGCTAGTGACTGGCAGCAGCCATCCATTTTCCTAACTTGCTTATCTTGACCAGGGAGGCTATCCTAACAAAAATTGGGCACAAGGCAGAACAACTCCCATAGAAGGTTGCAGACCATGACAGGTGAACACATCAGGGGCCAGTTTAACAATGCCAGTCCACACTAACCTGCGTGTTTTGGTATGTGGGAGAAAACCAGAGTGAACATGGGATGCAGATCCCAGTCTCCTTATTGCGTTGAGCAACATGAGAATGAGATTTACAAGTAGACAGACTAACTAGCCATGCCCATGATCGTCTGAGGCAGCCATTACCAGATCGATGATGGAGTGCAGGGCCAAGTCCAGGTAGACGGTGACTGGAGAGCGCCAGTCCTTGACGGGCCGGAATCTCTTCTCGTAGCCTCGTGTGATGGCCTTCAGCAGGGAGGACAGGTCTTCGTTTGCAGCAGAGCAGGTGTCTTGAGGGGGAACAAAGACAGCGGTTAGTGGGCTGGCACAGCAGGCATCTCAGAAAAAATTTGTAATATGTATAAGAGGAGATGGCACTGGTACACCGCATTGCCACCCCCATCACATAATGAAACAACTCAGGATCCTGGTTGGCAGTCCCCCAGGCAGACATGTGGTCCAGTCCCACCCTCCGGAAATGACCCTCTATCTGCCACAGCCAGGTGTTAAGTGGGCATCCCCACGGCCTGGTCCAGCCACTCAGGTCCTCAACAATGAGGATCACCCTCGGGGAATTACGCCACATGGCTATAGTGCCGTAACTGACGCTCCTTCACAATACAGGTTTTGTGCCTCATTCGGGACTCCATGAGCAACCACTCATTCAATACAAAGTCAAACCAACGGTACCCAAGGATTCTCCAAAGAGACACAGAACCAAAGGAGTCCAGTCTTCATCTCAGGTCACTTGATAGCGTCCATGTCTCACAACCATATAGCAAGACAGGAAGCACCAGGACTCTAAAGACTTGGTCCTTCGTCCTTTTGCAGAGATATCAGGAGCGCCACACACTCCTTTCCAGCGACCTCATGACCACCCCATGCTCTCCCAATCCATCTACTGACTTCATAGGAAGAGTCACCAGAGACATGAATGTCATTGCCGAGGTAAGTAAACCTCTCAACGAGGTCGACACTCTCCCCACAGACAGACACACTGCTGATGGCCATGCCCAAGAGGTCATTAAAGGCCTGGATCTTGGTTTTTATCAGGACACTCGCAAGCCCAGACTCTCAGACTCCACGCTCAGGAGATGGAAAAATGGAAAATCATGACCCTGTATGATGTGCGGCAAAAAAACAAATCTTTTGATAGAGATACAAGTAACATCTTTGCAGATGTGAGTCCAACACAGAACTAAACTGAAAAGGCAGGCCCCTGATTTATAAGGGCTGTTGTCCAGGTGGGCAGGCAGTGAAGTGATGTCAGTGGTGGCGGTCAGTCCGCGAGAGGAAGAGAGAAGGCATTGGACCATAGCGCCAACCCCTGGTTCGGTGGGTAACTGCTATCACCGGAGCCCTTGACCTGCCACCCAAGTGCACGTGCATGATGGCAGTCCTAAGAGCTTCATTGAATTTCTATTATTAAGGTGCAAATCTTAAGTCATCTCCTCATATCCCGTGTCATACATTTTATGTCCTGGAATATAATCCAGCAGGTTGTTTATTATTGCTGTTCTCAAGATCTCAGGGAGCTTTTCCAGTCGTATTTTCAGTATTTCATACACCAAGAATGTATATGCAAGGAAATCCGATAACTGTTCTCGTTTTGTTCACCAAAGTCCTTTGAGCATGGGAAAGGCGCTATATAAATAAAATGTTTAATTATTATTATTACAGAAACCTCACATACATTGTCAAATGTACCTGTACACAGGCATAAACTGTATAACTGTTAATTAGGACATTTCTGCTTGGTTATGTTATAATAAATAATTATTTGTTAACATCATCATTAATTGTTCTTACTGGACAACCTGTGGACATTCCAAGTTTGATGAAGACCTCCTAAGGTTTCAGGGCGGTCTCAAGTTTGGGCTGAATTATCCAACCCCTCTGCAGCTGTCTGCTTATAGAGCACCTTTCATTGTTGAGACACGATATAAACGTATAAAGTGTGAAGTGACAGAGCAGAGCAGTAGCACATTCTCAAAGCTGCCATACCTGCTCAGGAGTTTGGATTTAGCGACCATCAACACAGCATCAAGTTCAAGTCAGATGAGCGCCACTGCATCACAAGTAGCGTTACGCTGAAGCACCAAATTCAGGGTCAAGAAGAGGTGCCGGGTGTGTGAGCAGGAGGTCAGTCATACAGGATTAGGTGTAAATCGGCAATCAGCTCTGGACTGGGTGGCACACCATTGCAAGTGGCATCACTTAATCCATGCCAGGGCTGCGAGAGCCACAGACTCCTGTGGCAGCATCGGGTGCAAGGCAGGAACTGGTCTTGGACTGGACGCCTAGTCACACTCATACTGGGCTTACAAGTCATAATTAATCACAAGATTCAATGTTGCTCCTATTTTCAGTTTACTTCGTCGCAGGTCACTTTTTCCTGTTTTACTGCCCCCACCCCAGTTCTCCTGCTGGTTTGTTCCCCTCTGTGGTCAGACCCTTCAGAGTATGGCATTGCCCATGGAGCCACCCAGGGTTGTCCCATAAGAACTTCTTACCTGTTGGTTGGAAGCGGAGGAGACCCACCAGAAGAAGGATTGCCAGTTCCATTCCCATAATTGAGACCACCGCCTGGCAGCTCCGAGAGAACTCTCGTTGGTAATTTGGATATTCAGACATGATGCCCTTTGTCTTCACTTTAACGCTTATCTCTCATCACAGCCTCCTGCTTTGCATGCTGATTGCTGTAGCTTGGCGATTCCTGGTTGTTAAATTGCCCACTGACGGGCATCAGGCTAGTGGCAGGTAATGGGCATGGAGCACAAGTCCTCATTTCAGTTACCCCCAGAGTCAGTCAGATGGCACATCTGTGTTGCCGGAGAGCACAGCTGCCATCTCAGTGATTGCTAGACGCTAATGCAGTCTGACAGTGCACTGAGTGAGGTGACAATCATCCTGAATGTGCCAGTCCATCAACAGGGCATGTTCATCCACACACCAGCATCGGGCCAATTCCAGTGAGACATACCGGCCTGTTTTTGAGATGTTGTAGGAAAATGGGAGAACATGCAAATTCCACAAAGCCTCTGACTGACGATGACAATGACAAACTGGCAGGACAGGATCTGGCTCTGGTCCCCGTCCCGTCACTCCGTTCTGCTTCTCCGTTCACATTTGCTATTCGGTGAGGCAGGTGAAACAATGAAACCATTGAGTCTGCCAGATTTGCATGAAGGGAGGCTGATCAGCACTCCAGCAGCTGCTGCTCTTCATACAGTAGAGCCCTGAGGGGCTGTGCTTAGCAACGAGACCACTCTGTGGGTTGCTTTTGTGTTGTATGCTCTTGGTATCATAAGATGTCCAACACTCTTCTGCTGCTGCTTTTGCCATTTCTGCTATCAGTTAATGGCTGTTCCACCACCCCTCACCACACTGGGTGGAGTGCATTTGGACTTGTTGGCTCGTCCTTCAACTTCCACGCTCAGGCTGGACCACCTTCTCTCCAGCAGCAGTTAAGGTCCATCCTTAAAGGATACGCCAAAGGGGTACGTCCAGTACGCAACTGGAGACAAGCCAGTGTGGTGACCCTCGACTTTACTGTGCAGGCCGTCCTGGATGTGGTGAGTATAAACTGATGGGGGTGGGTGGCCTGCTGTGCCCATCTGGGCGAGGCCTGTGCTCCTCACACTAAATGCTATCTAGCATGGCACAGCTTTTGAATGTTTCTTTAATTCCAGACTGAGCAGCCTCATCCAGAATGTATTTCTGATATGGACAATCCAAGTGGGTGGGATTACATGGAGAAGCCAGCTATACAAGCAGTCCCATGTGCAGTGTGTGAGGGAGGTGCAAACATGGCACTTAGGGAGCACTTCATACGCATCTCCAGGCTGCTAAAGCCCCGCGGCTCAGATACATGGTGGTCAGTGAGCCTCATATCTTGACCATGGGCTTGGTTTGGCTCACAGAGCTGGGGGGATACATGTTACCTTCAACCCCTCTGACCAGCACGTATGAGCAAATGAAGGCACAAAGCAGCCCCTGCAACTGTAAAACCACTAGAACAGTGTAGAGAAGTTGCCAGTGAAAAAGCCAAAGGTCCTTTTTAGAGCCACATGCCACCTGCTTGGTGCTAAGTGTTTAATCCCATTCCTCTTGTCTCCAGCACCCAGTGGGTCATTACATTAGTGGCAGCGGTGGGATGGAGAACCACCAAACAATACAGTGCTAATGCTAATGCTGGTAGACCCCCCCTTGAGCATGAGCACAATGGGTAACTTCAGGCTTGGCAAACCAGATCACCTTGCACTTTTTCAATGTCTCGGGCAGATGAAGCTTGTGGTAATCTCAAAGACAAGGGTTCTAAAAGGAGGGTATTATAGCAACCCTGAGTCTGGAACTGAGAGGGAGATGCTCCTCAGGTGGCAGCGGACTGTCCGAGTGGGTGGGAATACCTGGAGAAGCCAGCTAAAAACAATTGCTGCACATAGAGAGGAGGAAGGGTGTGCAGACACAGCAGTTAGAGAGAACTTCATACATGGTCACTAAAGCTCATCGACCCTAATGGGCAGCCAGCAAGCTTCAGATATGGACCCTGGCTTTGGGATGGCTCACGGTACCATGAGAAAGTGTGGCCTAGTTCTTGTCTCAGACCCTGGATGAGCTGGGCAAAAGGCCAAAACGGGTGGGAGGACATGACACTGCTGAAGACCCACATGGGCAAAGAAGCCAATAGTCCTATTTAGGGACACATACCATTTTTCTGGTGTGAACTGGCTAATTCCATTCCTCTTGGACCCTCTTGCATTCCTCTTAGTTGCAGCAGTGGGATGAAGAACTGACCAACGACCCCAAGATGCGGGACTGGTTTAGCCCTAATGGTGGTGGGCTATTCATACATGCTCATGGTGGCTCGTTTCAGGTTGGGCAGTTTAGGTCACCTTGTGTCCCTTGAAGGTCCTGGCAGTTGGGGTTCATGTTATCCTCAACAATGAGGGCTCCATTCCTCCATTTCCCACACACTTAGTATATTGCATGTCACAAAGAAATGTGTCGCTGCCTCTGTGTAACTTAATGATGTTATGGATATAGCGCCTCTTGAGACTTGAGACTAAAACGCTGGGGCAGGAGGTGTCATCCAATAATAATAATGATGATGATGATGTTTTCTATTTATGTACCTAAATCCCCTAATTTTATTTAGGGCCTTGCCTTGAACACTTCAGCAGGGTCAGCAGTGCCACTTGAACCTGCTGACTCCATGTGGCTGCTCAGTCAATGCAGCATCAAGTCCTCACACCTCACTTCCCTGGCCCGCTTTGTCCTCATTTGCATATACACCTGTAGTTTGCATAAACTATCACACGTCTCGCTGATAATCTGATTGCACTTGACAAGGACACTTACGGGAATGGCGGTTTGGATTTTTTTTATCAGTTTCGCTTCCCTTTAACTCAGCAGTGTGTCCACATCTCTCTTGTTGAGGTATCACCTGTAATAAGACCCCTCCCCACCAACTCTCTCACCAAGACAGATACCCCCAACTTAGGAGGGATGCATCTGGCAAAGTGAGCTGTCTAAGAAGCTCTTCCTCTGTTTTGTAGGTGGAAAAGCAGGAGAAGGTGGTTCTGTTCATTGAGGTCAGGCAGGTAAGCCTCCCAGTTATGGTCACCAAGTCATCTCCATCAAATGCTACCTGGTTTCTGGTTGCTAATGTTGCTGTCCCTTCCTGCCCACCATCATTGTTTTTCTCTTCTCTAATTCCTTTTACCATTGTATGTCCCTGTGATCAAAGATGTCTGTCATGGCTACTGCAGGTCCTGTCTCACATCTTCTTCTGTGGCTATGTCTTCTTCTCTGATGTTCACTCTTCTAAGTTGTATCCACCGATCTGCTGTTTGTGTCTTCCTGTCTAAAGTGTCTTCCTTCTGGACCTCCATGTCTGATGTCTCCATGTCTATTGTCTTCCCCTGCCATGTTCACTCATATGTTGTTGCTTCCTCTGGTCTACTTGCTCTATTCTTGTTAGCACCTCCATGCTCTCTTTCTCCACTTGTTGTATTCCCAGGTCCAGTTCTTCTCTTCCTATGTGTCTTGTCCTTTCCCTAACCCTAACCTCTTATTGCTGTGCCATCATGTCCACGGTCCGTCACTGCTGTGTCCACTCATATGTTGTCTCTTGGCTCCCTCTTGTCTCCATTACTTGTGAGCACCACGTCATCTTAGCCCCTCCATACTTATTGTCTCCATGTTTTCTTCCCCTGTCCCCTTGTGCAGGTTCCCCACCATCTTGCTGCCCATTTCCTCTCCTCATTTCCTAGGCCTGCTCTTTCGGTGGAACTGTGATGTCCAGTTTCTCCTTCCAGGTAGCCTTTTTGTGTCATCTCACAATGTCCCTTGATATCTATTATAACATCGTTCTGTCCTTTATGTCTCTGAGCAGCGCTGGCGTGACGAGTACCTGCACTGGCACCCTGCCCAATTCCATGGAGTCCATAGTTTCTCTGTTCCTGTAGAGAGCATCTGGGTGCCCGACATCACCATCTTTGAGAAGTAAGTAACAGCTTGTCCTTTATTGCATTATCTGTGGACATGTCTGCTGTCCTCCAGTTCATCCATTGATGTCTACCAGACTGGTCAGGCCAATCTATTGTCCCCTCCTGGGTGTGCCCCCCCAAACCTTAAGGACAACATGAGAAGTGTGGACTGAAGCTACTTGCACTTCAGTTTTCTCCTATACTTGGGTAAGAAGCAGAAAGATGAATTTTGCAGTTAATTACACCCGTGTGCAAAAGTCTAGGCACCCTCATTCAAAGAGATTGCTTCACACTTCTGCCCATTTTCATAACGCAACTCCTTTTGATTTGAAGAACTTGACAGTTCAAAAAATAAAGCAGTGAATGTGGCCTGTGGATCAATTTGGGGGCCCATTGGAATATGCATTTTTACCCTTGGGGTGCCCACACTCTTGCCTGCATGTATATGGCCTCCCTTAGGGTCACACAACTGCAACTAGGAGCCTACCCATTGTATACATCATTAACCCACATGGTCGCTGACTGACTTTGGTGAATTTTACCCAAACGCCTGCAAGGAAAAATGGCGAATTTCTGTTTTTTGCGCAGTAAAATCCCAACTGAAAGATTCACCAGCAAAGGAATGTAAAAAGAATCAAAAGGAGGAAAGATCACCGGTCAGTCCCATCAATCAAAAAATGCAAAGCAGGCAGCCATGAGCCACATATACAGACGGACTACGAACTGACTGAGTCGTCTTTATTTTTTTACCACAGTACCCGGGGCCCATCCAGGGTCGCTTTCTGCCTTGCATCTAATGCTGCTGGAAGAGGCTCAGCCCAACCACACATAACCTTGAGCTGGATTCAGCCGCATTCAGAATGTTACATTCGACTGTGCCTTAAAAAGTTCACGTTGCAGCAACCACCTGAGTGACAAGGCTTGACACGGACCACTGGACTCCTGCCATCTTTAGAATTTCAGTCTCATACAGCATATATGACATGAAAAAACACTCTCAGTGATGTGTAACTCTATCAGCAGTCACTGCATACGGTGAAATGAGAAAGTCTTCAGACTAAAGGGCTTCCATCTGGCTGTGCAGGTCTAGTTGGCATTCGCAGCAGCGTGTCGACTGAAACACGTGGAAAGTAGATTTCAGATGCCAACTTTAATATGAAGATACTGATGTCCATGTGTGTATGTGCTGTTGCTTCATTGGACGCACATCATGCCTATGGAACTCTGTAACCATTTGACCTAGAAACTAATACTTTATACAAACTCCGAGAACAAGCACGATTTTCTCTATCTAAAGTGCAATATAAATAAAATTTATTATTATTATTATTATCTTTCCTTCTACCCACAATGCTTCACTCCACAGAAGGCAGCATCTAAGTCTGTCCTCCTGATCATTTAGCTAGGCCTTCCAGACATGCCTGAAATGAAGGGATTGTGTTAAAAAAATGCTTTAGTTGCCTCACATTTTTATGCAATCGTTTTGCTCACCCCACTGAATTACAGCTGAAAGTTTGCACTTCAACTGTATCTGAGTTGTTTCATTTAAAATTCATTGTGGTAATGTACAGAACCAAAATTAGAAAAAAGTTGTCTCTGTCCAAATATTTATGGACCTAACTGTGTATGTTTCATGAAAATAAAATTTTGAGAACCTGCAGTATTTACTTATCTGTTCTACCACAGAGTCTGTAATGTAAATGACCAGCATGATATACCCCTCCAGTGTTGGCTGTTACAGCTCCAGAGGATGTCACACTGGATTTGTAAAGCATTATGGGATGCTGAGATAAAAAATTTCTCCCAAATCGACTGAATTATCAGCAAATAATTTGACAAACAAAGGCAAACGCGAATGCAGCAAATTCGCAGGAAATAATGCTTTGGCGAAATTCGCTGATTAACACTAGTGCTGAACTGCACCATAAATGTGGCCAACTTCATTTGAAGCTCAGCTCATTTTGGACTCCACAGCGGATAATTTAACTCATAACTTTTGAAGATTTTCCCGAAATCTTTCATTTTCTTCTAACTGTGACTTTTCAATAACTGTGTCTTGCAAGCAAGCCAGATTGTGATAGGTCGCATCTCAGTCCTTGGGGACAGATGACAGTTTGACGTTTAAATGTTCGTTCTCTGTTTCTAGAACACTGAGCTTTTTGTCATTATGGCCGTGCTTTTGTGTTAAGTTTCAGAGTTTTGTGAGTTTCTGACTGTTCCGCTGTCAGGCTGCCTGCTTTAATGCCCCCACTAACCCTACACTGAATATGTCCACACTCTCGCTATCCTACTTTGGTTGTTATCAAAACCCTTCACAAGGCACTACTGAAGTTCACGTCCCCTGTTTCTCTCACTCTGCACTTTCAAGTCTGTTTCATCTGCGCTATACTAGTGTTTAACCCGACACAGACAGATGCAGGAGGCACACTTATAAAAACACAAGCTGTTTTTATTTTCTTTTCGCTCGTGAAGAATGTCTTCTCTGTTCCCACTAGCCCACAACACAGTCCCAAACACAAGCACAAGCACAATTCCTTAACTTTCTTCTTCTCTTTTTTCCTCCACTCCTCCCGGAAATCTTTGTCTCCCTTCTCCTAATTCTGGCTCTCGGAGTGGTGACTGCTGGCTCCTTTTATAACGTCTCCAGAAGTGCTCCAGATGTTCATTGACCTACTTCCAGCAGTACTTCTGGGTGTGGTGGAAAACCCGCCCAAGAGGGCTCAGCAGCTGTTACAGCATCCTCGGATCCCAACAGGGTTGTAGCTAACTCCAACTCCCATGAAGCCCTGCGGGAATCCGAGGCACCACTGCAGTCCTTGGGGGCTGCCATCTAATGTCCCGGGGGAGGTACTGTTCTGCCCAAGCTTGCTCCCCTGGTCCTCTCCGTGAAGAGGTGTCCCGGTCAGACAAGGACCCCGGCAGTCTGTGACAACAGTTACCTTGAAAAGTCACTTTCAGTCTTAACTGGGCACGTGTGGGGGGGACACCAGAATAATGTAGGAAGAATAAGGGAATCACCTTGAGTTAATAATTATTAGTACTGCCTTCTGCAATTTGGTAGACTCTTATTCTGTTTACCTGCCCTTTCTTAGTTGTGTGAGGGGGGAGCGGTCTCTGGCCATTAGACTAGTTACCTGAAACTCACTTATTTTAAGAAAGTGCAAAGTTAATGCAAATTTTAACGCAAAATGTTGTTAACTTGGAGGGGCGGGAGCAACATGTGTGTGCCAGTGTCCCTTCACTTGTTAAACACATGGGAAAGGTGCTATATTAATAAAATGTATTATTATTATTATTATTTTAAGAAACAGAATGATAATTGAAATATAATAACTGCATATACAGTTGACGTATAAGGCTAGACACAGACACACTAGACAGACAAACATGGAACACAGAGCTTACTGGTATTGGGAGTCCTAATTTATCCTGGCACAGACAAACAGTCTTTAAAGATGGTGACCGATGTTGTGTTGAGATGCTACTCCTGAGGATTCTTCTTGCTTTGCAGTGAGGTCCCTTGTCGAAGTTGCGCCAGTTATACCATTTGCTGCGTCATCTGCAACTTCATAGGGAAAAGTGTTAACTCTTTCTGGCATAAGAGTGCAGATGCTGAAATTCTCTCCTTGAAGTGATGGCTGCTTCTCAGCCTCTGGAACGGCTCGCTGTTCATCCTGGCACACCCAGCCCACCCACCCTGAAAGAGAGAGCAGCTCATCAGTTTGTAGGTTTTAGAGAGTGCAAGAGATCATTTTAGAGAAGGCCCCACGTGAGAAGAGCACCTCTTGTGATTGGATTAAAGTCACTTCCACTTACAAAATCAGTGTCTGGTCATTGGCAAATCATTTTGCCCATCACAGTTGTCCGGACTCAGTGTCTCTATTTGGTGTCTTCTGGTATGAAGGGGTGTCTGTAAAGATGTTCATTCAACTACACCTTTGATATGAGATGATGTCCAGGACTAAGATTGGTGTAAACTGCAGTTCAGATGCTTAGTTTGGAAGGTAAGTGGGGATTTGGTAGAGGTGGATGTCTGTTAAATCTGCTGTCTTAACAGGCCTGGTGTGCCACTAAAACCTAGCAGAATGGGCACTGCCCACTTTGTCCTACAGTATCTTAGTGGTCTGCCTATACTCTCGGGCACAGATCACTGATAGTGAAGAACTCCTCACTGGCATGTCATTTCTTTCAGAACTCAATGACAGTCCACTTTAGACTTAACACCAATATTCCTACCTTTGGGGGCTGAAGCTGTGCACTTCTTGGTGTCAATGAGCCTCAAAACCAGTTGAGCAGGAGGACTTCCATAATTCATGGGATAGGACGGGGGGATCTTTCTCTCTTTTTCTCTTGGTCTCTCTCTTGTCATTTCCAGTAACAGAGCTGATATGTCTTGACAGAGCAGAGGAGGACAAATTCTCACCAGGAAAGTTCGTCTATGTGTCACACGACGGCCAAGTGGAACTCCTCAGAATGGAGCTGCTCTCCTCTGTGTGTCCCCTCAACTTCTTCAGTTTCCCTCTGGACGCCCAGACCTGCAACCTGACGTTTGGAGTCCTCGCTCACAGCAGTGAGTAAATGGCTACTCTTTTGATGGCGGCCACAGAACTACTCAAAAGGTTGGAGAATATTTTAGATTCTCATGGTGACAGCTGCTCACATCCAATAGAAATGAAATTTGATTTTAATCAATTACATACACTTCAGCATGTAGATGATTGGCTCCCATCAATTTTAAGATTTTACAAATAACACACAAGGTTCTACATGGTGTAACTCCACAGGTCACCATCAGCTCAGGCTTTGTTGGCTGTTCTTAGGTCAAGGTGACAAGGTTGTGACCTGTGCTGATGGCCCCTTGATGTGCAATAGCCTTCCTCATTCATTTGCTTGTTATATTTGGAGTACAGTTTACTGCTCTTTCATATTGAATGTTTTTTACTTCTCCTTATATCATCTTTTTTCTTGTTTTGAATTAAGCACATTGAGCATTGCTTGAAAGGTGCTATATAAAGCCACCTTTTATCATTATTCTCCTTTTACTTGAAACCACTTGCCAGCTATTGGAGGTTGACCGTCTTGATCCTCCGTCTACATTTTTAACTGTTGGTCTTCAGACCCAGCACTTCTTACCACCAAGTCTCTGCCTTCTTCTCGATCTTTTCCCTTCCACTAATGACCTTCATGCTTTTCCAGTCAGGACATCCTTCCAAAAGCATACAGAACTTTCTCCACAATATGCCCGAGTGTCTACCATTTTGTGGATTTCCTCATTTATATAGCAGGGTCTTTAACATATGTAACAAAGTATTCTGACTCAATAAGTTCTTGTTCTAAAATCATTGAAATTATTTTTTTCCCGCAACAAACAACCCAGATCTACAAAACAAAAACTGCATATTTGGAATTTAATTGCAAAAGTATTTCACACAAGTATTTAGATCTTTTACTCAGTTCTTACCTTTGGCAGCCTGGAGGCAACAAGCTTTGCACATCTGGATTTAGGTACTTTCTGTCATTCTTCCCTGCTCTGGTCCTCTCAAACTAATTCTAGTTGGATGGAGATGGTTGATGGACAGTTACTTTCAGGTCTCCCCATACATCTTTGATTACGCCATTCAGGGACGTTCCTAGAGTTGTTCCCAAGAACCTTCTGTGTTGTCTTTGCTTTATGTTTAGGGTCCTTGTCCTGTTGGTGGGCACACCCTTGGCCCCGTCTGAGGTCCAGAGCACTCTGGAGTAGGTTTTCATGAAGGATATTTCTGTACTTTACTCCCTTCAGCTTTCCCTCACTCCTGTCTAGTCTCCTAGTCCCAACCCCGCAGCCTGATTCTGCCAACACCATGCTTCACCATTGGGGTGGCACTGCACAGGCAATGAGCAGTGCCAGCTTTCCTCCAGACATGATCCTAGTCTTGGTTTTATCACCCCAGAGAGTCTTGTTTCTCACAGGCTGGGAGACCTTTAGGTGCATGTTTGCAACTCCAAACAGTCTTCCATGTGTCTTTTAGTGTGGAGGGATTTAATTTTGGCTAAACTGTCATAAAGCCCAGATCGGTGGAGTGAACCATGTTCACTACAGGTGGAAAGTATGGATGTTCTGAGAAGGATTAATTGTGGGATGGGAGCCCAAAATCATCAGAAAAGCTTTACAAGTTAAAGGTACCTGGGGGTTTGTAGTAAACAACACAGTGGAAATAAGTAAGAGGATAAATTAAAGGCAACATAGAAGAAATGGTGGGAGGTGTCCAGGGTGGTATGTCATAAAAATAGTGATGCTCCTACTTGAATAGCTACCGACTGAAATAAGAGGAGGTTCAGCCCCAAGTGACTCAATCGAAGAGTGGTTGATCTCAAGAAAACAATTTTGTAGGCACTGCTGTTCTAAGCATTAAGGTAATGAAGTCGCAGTGCTCCTCCAGGACATCCAGGGCAGGATGCTGGACTTGTACTTTAAATTCCTTGACGCGGCTTGTAAAACTATAGCAGTCATGCAATTCTTAGGACAGAGAAGACCAAAATGTCAGCTTACACATAAAGAAAGAGGAGGGATGAGCTGAAAACCAGGAATCTGACGAAGGCCAGGCAAATATGGTGTCCTGCTAAACTGGAAGAGAGGGAGCCTGCAACTGACTGAGAAACGAATGGCAACAGAGACAATAAAAATAGAAGAGAAGCTGCTAGCACAAATTTAGAAGTTTTCATTTTGTCCTAAAATTCAGAAGGAGGCAGTGAGCCTCTGTTTAGTGCAGCATGTCACGGTTTGAATGAGCGGAGGAATATTTATTAAATATAATGTAATAATGTAAGAATGTAATAAATAACAAGTGGTGTACAAATGAATTAATAAATAAAGAGTGGCTTGTTAGTTTAAGAGCCTAAACACTACACATCTTAGGAATAATTTATTTTATTTGAATGTTCTGTTGTAATTAGGAGAAAACTTTATTGTGTTTTAGCTTTTTTTTGTTAACGACATTGAATTGTGTGAAAAAGTAAAGTGCACCCCATGAAATGTTTTTTCTTTTTTAATGTATGTGGATATATCAAGATTTGATCTTCATTTAAACTGTAGTATGTATAGCATTTGAGGTAGATAGATAGATAGATAGATAGATAGATAGATAGATAGATAGATACTTTATTAATCCCAAGGGGAAATTTACATTTTGATGCACTGTAGAGGACCCCCCCCAGCTCCGATGCTCAGACCTTCAGCAGTTGTGGCGATACTCCATCTGGACCCGCTGCTTTGCTGGCACAAAGTCTCCTCAGCTCTCTGCTCACTTGCGCTGTTGTAATTATGGATGGGGATGTCTTTCCTATGCTGGTATCAGCAGAAGGATGTGTGGAGGGTGCAGTACTCCGAGGTGAGAGTGAGAGTGGGTTAGGGTGGTCAAACCTGTTAAAGAAGTTGTTCATTTGGTTTGCTCTATTCACGTCTCTCTTGATGGTGGTACCCCGCTTCGAGCTGCAGCCAGTGATGATCTTCATCCCATCCCACACTTCCTTCATGCTGTTATTCTGCAACTTGTGCTCCAGCTTTCTCCTGTACTGCTCCTTCGCCGCCCTGAGCTGGACTCGGAGTTCCTTCCGCACGCGCTTGAGCTCATGCTGATCACCGCTTTTAAAGGCCCTTTTCTTCTGGTTCAAAAGGCCCTTGATGTCACTTGTAATCCATGGCTTGTTGTTAGCATAGCAGCGTACAGTTCTTACTGGAACTACAATGTCCATACAGAAGTTGATGTAGTCAGTAGTGCAGTCAACAACTTCCTAAATGTTCTCACTATGTGATCCCTGCAGGATATCCCAGTCTGTAGTTCCAAAACATTGTCTCAGAGTATTCTCAGCCTCCGGGGTCCACTTCCTGAATGATCGTGTGGTTGCAGGTAGGACCCTCACTTTTGGTTTGTAGTGAGGTTGAAGCAGAAACCAGGTTATGATCTGCTTTCCCAAGCGCAGGCAGCGGGGGTGGCGCTGTATGCGTCTTTAACGTTTGTATACAGTAAATCAATAGTCTTATTTCCCCAGGTGTTACAGTCCACATACTGGGAGAAGGCAGGTAATGTTTTGTCCAGCGTCACAGGGTTAAAGTCTCCAGCGATTAGCACAAGCGCCTCAGGGTGCTGCGTTTGTAACTTAGCAACAGCAGAATGGATGATGTCACTCGCTGTCTCCACATCCACCCGAGGAGGGATGTACATGATGACAACATATCATAACATAAAATATAATCCTGTAATAATTTATTTGAAGAAAAATGAACAGATAGGACATTTGCGTAAGTGCAAAAAGGAAGTCCACCCTTGGCTGCAATAGCTGGCATTTGCCCCCTTACGTCGCCATTTCCTCAAACTCTCTAGCAGTCTCTGACATCGACTGGGAGAACGTTTTTCCCACTCCTCCTCCCTGCAGAGTTCTTTCAGCTATTTGAGGGGGGGGTCTTGCATGCACAGCCAGATTCAAATCCCCCCACACCATCTTCAAGCTTGGACTTGTCCATCCTTTCCCTACAGCCATTCCTGCTGAAAGAATGATGTTGACTTTTGTCAAAAGGAGGAGTTGATGATGGTAATCGACTGTCAACTGTGACCAAACCAACTGTTATGTTTTAGCTGGACTCTCGTTGCTGGAAGGAAAGTTAGCTTCATTGGTTTGACCGAGATTTCCTGCACTTGTGTGAGTAGCAAGGTGCACACAACAACAAAAATGGCACTGACATCTAGAGAGAGATCAAAGTGAATGCATAAAGCAAACTACTGCGTGGACGACGTTTGGCCTATTATCTCTGAACTGGACTATGACTTGTCGAACTCTGATTTTGATACAAATGATCGAAAACTAATGTGAGGTTCCAGCTTCAGTTGACTGGTCCCCAGCTAATCATGGTGCTGAATGGGTTCATGTAGCTGATACGTCTACGGCAATGTTTGCCAGGGAGGAGTGCCACTTAACAATGATAAGAGGTAGAAACCATGATCGCTGCTGCCTCAGCCACGTGAAGACAGCTTGGCAGCAAGCCTGCTGCACATTCTTGTCAAACTGGCTGCCACAGCATGCGGCAACAGATGTTTTATGTTGATTTCTGTGTGAAACCATTGCTTTTCAGAAACTTTTTTGGCAAAAATATTCAGCCCTCAAAGAGTTAATAGATTTTCCTGGTAGGTCATTGTCATGTTGCAAAGTCCACTTTCAGTTGAGCTTCAGTCTTCTAACGCATGCTCTGAAGAATTTCTAGGGGATTCTATGACGTTGCAGCAAATCATCCCCAAACCGTAACATTTCCACCTCCATGCTTTGCAGTTGGTATCAGGTTGTTCTTGTCAAATACTGTGTTAGGTTTTCGCCAACATATCTTCTGGCCAGATAAGTCAATCTTTGCCTTGTCTGTCCAGAGCGCATCGTTCCAGAAGTCCTAGTCTTTGCCTAGGTGCTCATGGGAAAACTTTAGTTTTGCCCTGATGTTCTTTCTGAACAACTAAGGCTCACCGTTCATGTATAATTCATTTGTGCAGCCTCTTTCCAAAGGAAGACTCTTACACTTGGACATCAACAGTGACATGAAGTCCCGTGATGAAATTCTGGGGTTCTTAAAGACTTCTTTCAGCATCTTGTGTTCTGCTCTCAGGATGAACTTGCTGGGACGACCTGGACTGGACCAGTTGGCAGTTGATTGAAATCTTCATCGCTTGTAGATCATCTTCTAAATAGTGGAAAAGATGACTTCCATTTGTTTGGAGATCTTTTCAAATCCCTTTTCAACACTAAAAGGCTTCATTCTGAAGGCCTCAGAGACCTTTTTTGATCTGGACATAGTGATAACACACCATTCAAGACACGAGGAACAAACTGAACTAAACAGTGAGATGTTAGCTTACACAAGAGCCCATCTAATGACATTCTGATCATCTGCACCTGATTCTAAGGTAATGGAGGTAGTGGTAAAGGTAGGGCTCAGCTTCTTGTTTCCACCTGTGAATTTTGCATTTATACCATTGTTATTTATTTAAATTGCACAATGGACTACAAAATGTAAATGTGGCATGATAATTGTTAACATTTTTATCTGTAGATACAATTTAAATGAAGATCAAATCTTGATTTGTGCACATACATCTTGCCTGAAGAAGGTGCCCAAGTTGCCTCGAAAGCTTGCATATTGTAATCTTTTTAGTTAGCCAATAAAAGGTGTCATTTTGTTTGACTTCTCACCACATTCATAATGTTTAACACGGTACAACAACTGACTACTACTATGCGCATACTGTATACAGGTGCTGGTCATAAAATTAGAATATCATGACAAAGTTGATTTATTTCAGTAATTCCATTTCGAAAAGTGAAACTTGTATATTAGATTCATTCATTACACACAGACTGATGTATTTCAAATGTTTATTTCTTTTAATTTTGATGATTATAACTGACAACTAATGAAAGTCCCAAATTCAGTATCTCGGAAAATGAGAACATTGTGAAAAGGTTCAATATTGAAGACACCTGGTGCCACACTCTAATCAGCTAATTAACTCAAAACACCTGCAAAAGCCTTTAAATGGTCTCTCAGTCTAGTTCTGTAGGCTACACAATCATGGGGAAGACTGCTGACTTGACAGTTGTCCAAAAGACGACCATTGACACCTTGCACAAGGAGGACAAGACACAAAAGGTCATTGCTAAAGAGGCTGGCTGTTCACAGAGCTCTGTGTCCAAGCACATTAGAAGAGAGGCGAAGGGAAGGGCAAGATGTGGTAGAAAAAAGTGTACAAGCAATAGGGATAACCGCACCCTGGAGAGGATTGTGAAACAAAACCCATTCAAAAATATGGGGGAGATTCACAAAGAGTGGACTGCAGCTGGAGTCAGTGCTTCAAGAACCACCACGCACAGACGTATGCAAGACATGGGTTTCAGCTGTCGCATTCCTTGTGTCAAGCCACTCTTGAACAAAAGACAACGTCAGAAGCGTCTCGCCTTTGGACTGTTGCTGAGTGGTCCAAAGTTATGTTCTCTGATGAAAGTAAATTTTGCATTTCCTTTGGAAATCAAGGTCCCAGAGTCTGGAGGAAGAGAGGAGAGGCACAGAATCCACATTGCGTGAGGTCCAGTGTAAAGTTTCCACAGTCAGTGATGGTTTGGGGTGCCATGTCATCTGCTGGTGTTGGTCCATTGTGTTTTCTGAGGTCCAAGGTCAACGCAGCCGTCTACCAGGAAGTTTTACAGCACTTCATGCTTCATGCTGCTGACGAACTTTATGGAGATGCAGATTTAATTTTCCAACAGGACCTGGCACCTGCACACAGTGCCAAAGCTACCAGTACCTGGTTTAAGGACCATGGTATCCCTGTTCTTGATTGGCCAGCAAACTCGCCTGACCTTAACCCCATAGAAAATCTATGGGGTATTGTGAAGAGGAAGATGCAATACGCCAGACCCAACAATTCAGAAGAGCTGAAGGCCACTATCAGAGCAACATGGGCTCTCATAACACCTGAGCAGTGCCACAGACTGATCGACTCCATGCCATGCCGCATTGCTGCAGTAATCCAGGCCAAAGGAGCCCCAACTAAATATTGAGTGCTGTACATGCTCATACTTTCATGTTCATACCTTTCAGTTGGCCAACATTTCTAAAAATCCTTTTTTTGCATTGGTCTTAATTGATATTCTAATTTTCCGAGATATTGAATTTGGGACTTTCATTAGTTGTCAGTTATAATCATCAACATTAAAAGAAATAAGCATTTGAAATACATCAGTCTGTGTGTAATGAATGAATCTAATATACAAGTTTCACTTTTTGAATGGAATTACTGAAATAAATCAACTTTGTCATGATATTCAAATTTTATGACCAGCACCTGTAAGTCGCGTCTTGAAACCCGAAAAAGTCAATCATGAAATCAGTCCCCAACTTATACGCCCATTCAAAAATGCGACACTTAATTTTTTTTGTTACATCCTCCAATCTCACATCAGTTTCTCAGACACATCGAACTTTGTTGCAGCAGCACAGTTACTAATTTCTTTCCCCACTTCAACGACTTTTATTTTAAAACAAGATTCATATTTCCTTCTGATCGAAGATAAGGGATGCTCTTACGATAAGGTGTATGAGGATGTGAGATAAAAAAAAAAACACAGAACAGTGTAAACGTCGCTTTGTAATAGTTCGGGTATTACCGTGTGGTCACGTTAGCACAATAGAGAGAAAGGTTAGGAGCACACGCTGATACAGCGCATTGCTGTGTGGAGGCTGTCAGGCCCGGTCTTAGGTATTATGGGGCCCTAGGCGAAAGGGGGGTCCAGGGGCCCCCTGGAAGCTCTGTGAAATGCGTGAAAATTAGACCAAGGAGTCGATCCGGGGCCCCCCCGGACACCGGGGCTCTAGGCGGTCGCCTACTTCGCCTATGCCTAAGGCCGGGCCTGATTGGGACAAATAATGCTGTAGTATATTTAAGTATATATGACAATTGCTCACTCGGACAATTTGTTTTGGGGGCCCCCAAGAAGGCGGGGGCCCTAAGCTATAGCTTGTGTAGCTTATACGTAAATCCTGCACTGGAGGCTGTGTGCTCCGTGGTTACTCTCTCAGGTGGGTGTTAGCATATCACAATATCTTGGACCAATAGCGTGAGTTTTCCACATTCGACTTATACGGCCGACATTATAAAATACCAAAAATCATATTGTAAAATCAAGCCCGACTTATCCGCGGAAGAACTTATCTGCGAGTATATACGGTATATGAAAAAAGAAAAAAACATTTCATGGGGTGTACTTACTTTTTCACATGGCTGCAAATACTGTATATGCCAGATGCATAAGTTTTTGTGCACATTTCTTTTACAGTCATATGAAAAAGTTTGGAAACCCCTCTTAATTCTTTGGATTTTTCTTTATCATTGGCTGAGCTTTCAAAGTAGCAACTTCCTTTTAATATATGACATGCCTTATGGAAACAGTAGTATTTCAGCAGTGATATTGTTTATTGGAATAACAGAAAATATGCAATATGCATCATAACAAAATTACACAGGTGCATAAATTTGGGCACCCCAACAGAGATATGACATCAATACTTAGTTGAGTCTGATTTTGCCAATATAACAGCCTCTAGATGTTGTCCTCCTATAGCCTTTGATGAGTGTCTGGATTCTGGATGGAGGTATGGTTGACCATTCTTCATACAAAATCTCTCCAGTTCAGTTCAATTTGATGGCTGCCGAGCATGGACAGCCTGCTTCAAATCATCCCATAGATTTTCGATGATATTCAAGTCAGGGGACTGTGACGGCCATTCCAGCACATTGTACTTCTCCCTCTGCATGAATGCCTTTGTAGATTTCGAACTGTGTTTTGGTCATTGTCTTGTTGGAATATCCAACCCCTGCGTAACTTCAACTTTGTGACTGATGCTTGAACATTATCCTGAAGAATTTGTTGATAATGAGTTGAATTCATCTGACCCTCGACTTTAACAAGGGCCCCAGTCCCTGAAGTAGCCACACAGCCCCACAGCATGATGGAACCTCCACCAAATTGGACAGTGTGTAGCAGGTGTTTTTCTTGGAATGCGATGTTCTTCTTCCGCCATGCAAAGCGCTTTTTGTTATGACCAAATAACTCAAATTTTGTCTCATCAGTCCAAAGCACTTTGTTCCAAAATGAATCTGGCTTGTCGAAATGAGCATTTGCATACAACAAGCGACTCTGTTTGTGGCATGAGTGCAGAAAGGGCTTCTTTCTCATCACCCTGCCATACAGATGTTCTTTGTGCAAATTGTGCTGAATTGTAGAATGATGTACAGATACACCATCTGTAGCAAGATGTTCTTACAGGTCTTTGGAGGTGATCTGTGGGTTGTCTGTAACCATTTTCACAATCCTGCACATATGCCACTCCTGTATTTTTCTTGGCCTGCCAGGCCTGCTAGGTTTGACAGCAACTGTGCCTGTGTAAGTAACAAGCTGGTTAAGTTTGCAGAAGATACCAATATTAGGAGGATTGTCAGATAATCTCAAATCCACTGAATCATTACAGAGGGACTTGGACAGCATACTGTATAAGCTTGGGCTGATTTGTGGCTGATGAAATTTCAAGTCAGTAAATATAAAGTATTACATATAGGAAGTAGAAATGAGAGGCTTGCATACACAATGGGCGGTCTGAAAATCAAAACCTTATGAGAAAGATTTAAGAGTCGCACGTCGTGTTACACTTTTAATGCATTTAGTTTGCTCTTTGTATTCAGAAATAAATCATTTATCTTCATTGGATTTTGTACGATCCAAGTAGCAAACCAACAGAAACCTCGCATTTCTCTTAAAATTATGATCGGACATTTATGCAAAAATAATGAATTGGAACTCTGAAAACTCCCGTAGTACATGAACACCACATTAGGTGGATATCGATAATCCACTTCACCTTAAAATTATGAAGGCAGCAGACATCGGTACACTAAAATAATGAAAATCGCCAGGAGTCCACAGACCTACAATTACTTGGTTAGCCATGGATAGGAAATCCTGTTCTAACTCTGCCGTGTTTGCTCTGCTCAGCACGCTAGTCGACGCTAACTACCAACAATTTACAACATGTACAAAAGTGGTAGGGTGTTGTACCATGTTAGCCATTATGAATGCAATGAGAGGGTGAGTAAAATGATACCTTTTATTTATGCAAATTACAATATGCAATATAATAATACAATATGCGATTACAAGCTGCCTGAAGAAAGGGCCTGAGTTGCCTCGAAAGCTTGCATATTGTAATCTGTGCAGTTAGGTGTCATTTTGCTGGACTTCTCATTGCAACGTGAACAGTGACTTCCTGCTACCATCACCTGACTACAAATGATGCACTGGCACACACTTCCTGAGAGATGCTATTGAAACAGACACCTTGACAAGCTTTAAGAAGAATCTGGATGAGATATTCGAGAGAGCTTAGCTATTAGCTAAATAAACCTACTTGTTGGCCTTACTGATCTCTTTTTCTGCCTCTTTCAGCTGCACCCGTTAGGGGTTGCCACAGCAGATTATCTTTTTCCATATCTTCCTGTCCTCTGCATCTTGTTTTGTCACATCTATCACCTGCATGTCCTCTCTCACCACATCCATAAGCCTTCTCTTAGGCCTTCCTCTTGCCTGGCAGCTCTATAGTTAACATCCTTTCCCCAATATACCCAGCACCTCTTCTGCACATATCCAAACCAACGCAATCTCGCCTCTGACTTTGTCTCCCAATCTTCACATCTTTAACTCTGCCACCTCCACCTCTGTCTCCTGCTTTCTGATCAGTGCCACTGACTCCAACCCATATAACATAGCTGGTCTCACTACCATCCTGTAGACCTTCCCTTTCACTCTTGCTGATACCCGTCTGTCACAATTACTCTTGACACTCTTCTCCACCCATTCCACTCTCCTGCACTCTCTTTTTCACCTCTCTTCCACATTCCCCATTACTCTGTACTGTTGATCCCAAGTATTTAAACTCATCCACCTTTGCCAACTCTACTCCCTGCATCCTCACCATTCCACTGATCTCCCTTTCATTTACACACATGTATTCTGTCTTATTCCTACTAATCTTCATTCCTCTCCTCTCCAGAGCATGTCTCCACCTCTCCAGGGTCTCCTCAACTTTCTCCCTACTCTCACTAAAGATCACAATGTCATCAACAAATATCAAAGTCCACGCGGACGCCTGTCTAATCTTGTCTGTCAAGCTGTCCATCTCCATTGCAAATAAGAAAGGGCTCAGAGCCGATCCCTGATGTAATTTCACCTCCACCTTGAATGCATCTGTCACTCCTACCGCAGACCTCACCACAGTCATACTTCCCTCGTACATATCCTGTACAACTCTTACATACTTCTCTGCCACTCCCGACTTCCTCATACACCACCACAACTCCTCTCGAGGCAGTAATGATCTCCTCTAATTTGTCTGATTTCTTATGTTTCTATGTTGGTAAGACACATGAATGGTCTCCTCTCGTTTGTGTCTAATTTCTTATGTTCTTATGTTGGTAAGACTCATATCCAAAGAGAGGGGGTGAAACCTCATGATATCAACACTGGTTCTCCAAACACAAGGGCTAACAAGGACCTGTGGCCGAGGCCCTGGCTAGCTTAAAAGCCTGGTTGGCTCACTCCACACTAATGACTCCTTTCTTCTCAGGTAGCCAAGTACAAGTGAAGATGGGTAACCAGCTAAAAGTATCCAGCAGTCAGCAGGCCGTCTCGTCACTGAAGGGAGAATGGGAGCTTTTGTCAATCCAGGAAGTCAAAGTACACTTCGAGAGACGCTCTGCCATCCGGGTGCAGGTCAGTTAGAGGACTTTTTTTTTTTTGAGACGTTTGCCTGTTTGAAGAATAAGGCAATAAGACTACCTATCATTCTCTTCAAAATCAGTTCTTTATTTATAGGTTTATGGTATGTTATGTGTACAGAGTGCAGCGAGATTCTTAATTTTAAGGCATATCAAGAAATTCCACTGTTCTGGTCCATTTCACTTTAACATTTTAACCGTTCCCACCTTCACTTTATTCTCTAGAAACACTCACTGGTGCCTGTCACATGACAGAGATTCATTCTGTATGTTTTCTGGTTTCCAGGTTACTGTCAGAAGACGGGCTCTTTTCTATATAGTCAACCTCATTGTGCCGAGTGCCCTGCTGATGCTGCTGGATGTGATGGGTTTCTTCCTCCCACCTTCTAACAAACAGCGCCTCACTTACAAGGCCACCACCTTTATCGGATACTTCATCTTCATCCTGATGGTGTTCACCCTCTTCCCACCTTTTATGGGACCATTGCCTCTGATTGGTGAGCTGACCTGGTGATAGGAAAGCTGATTTGTTTACTCGGGACTAGTCTTAGATAAGGTCAGGTGAAATTAGGGAGCTTACACGGGTACAGTGCACAACTGCACCCACCACACAACAAAGCAGCTCGGGATCTCACTTGGAAACCCCCCAGATAGACACGCGGTCCAGTCCCACTCCCTGAAAATTACCACCTATCCACTGCAGCCAGGTGTTATGTGGGCATCCCCCTGCCCTGGTACTGCCACTTGGGTCCTCAACAATGAGGATACTGCCAGCAGGATCACCCTCGAGGAATTGCACCACATGGGTATAGTGCCATAACTGAGGCACCCTCACAATGCAGGTCATAAGTCCAGTCTTCATCTCAGGTCACTGGATAGCATCCACGTCTTGCAACCATATAGCAAAACAGGAAGGACAAGGATTCTAAAGACTTGGACCTTCGTCCTTTTGCATAGATATCGGGAGCGCCACATACTCCCTTTCCAGTGAACTCATGACCACCCATACTCTCTCGTCTACTGACTTTATAGGAAGAGTCACCAGAGACATGAGGTAAGTAAACCTCTCAACAAGGCAACAATCTCTTCGCAGACAGACACACTGCTGATGGCTGTGCCTAAGAGGTCATTGAAGGCCTGGATCTTGTTTTTTATCAGGACACGCGCAAGCCCAGACACTCAGACTCATCACTGGCTCTCGAGAGCCCCGATCAGAGCCTCCATTGACTCTGTGAAGATCACAGCATTATCAGTAAAGTCAAGATCAGTGAATCTTTCTTTACCAACAGATGCCCCACAGCCGTTGGACCCCACAACTTTGCATAACACCCAGTCCATGCAAGCCCTGAAGAGAGTAGGAGCAAAACAAACCCCTGACGACGTTCTGCCTCCACACTACACAGCACTCACAGTTCCAGTGTACAGGCCAGCTATTACATCCAGCAACTTTTTGGAGGGGGGTGGTGGTGTCCCACATGGCAGCTCGATCAACTAAGTTGAAAACTTTTTGAAAATCAACAAAGGCTGCAAATAAATTCTGCCGATATCCCATCTTTGCGCTCAATAAGAGCCCCCAGTGCTTGGAATGCGGTCAATGGTAGACTCCTTAAGTGTATAACCAGACTGCTCCGGTTGCTGGTAGTTGAGCACGTTATCACAGATCCTATTGAGGATGACCCCAGCAAGGACCTTACCCAGTACTGAGAGCAGTGCTACTCCCCTATAGTTGCACAATCCAGGTGATCACCCTTCCCTTTCTAGATAGGAATGACAAGTCCTGTTTTCCATTCAGTTGGGATGATGCCTGTCTAAGCCAGGAGAACAGCCCTTACCACCAGCCAGGCGAAAGTCACCCGAGATACTACGGTTTCTTACCACATTCCCTACCCTCAGCTGGTTCACCACCTGTGCAATCTTAGTGAGACTGGGTGGTTCACAGCTAGTTGTAGGATCAGCCTCAAGAACCGTGGATCCAGAGATGTCCAACGTTCTAGTCGGAGGGTCAGCTTCAAACAGCTGTTCAAAGTAGCAGGTCATAATTGCAACATCATCTGTAAGTATTGTTGCAACACCCGACCAGACTGCGACTCTCTAAGGAACAGATGCAGATGTGGTAATGTTTCGATTTCTCTGTAAGCAGGACGTGGGTCCTCTAAGAAAGACCTCCTCCTCTGCCACCAGAGCCCTCTCAGCCGTCCATCTCAGTTTTCGGTACAGACTGGAGTTGCCATAAAGCCGTGCACAGCGACTCCTCTCGATGATATCCAGGGTGCCCTGAGAGATGAAACTACCTCCTTATGGGAACATCAGCAACACCAACACAACCCTCAGCAACCCTTATGGTCTTGTTACGGAATGTCTCCCACATCACATTAGGTTTGGCAGTTACACCCAAGTCTGCGAGTTCCTCACACAAACTGCATGCAAACTCATTAAAAACAGCCTGTATTTCTGACCACAGACTTGTTGTTGCTACTCTGAAGATCCAGGACAATGAGGCTGGACATGGCCAGACTCCAAATGTTAGATTGCTACTAAAATTTTGAATGCTTGTACCATTTTTTGCACCTTGGTTCTGGTACCAACATAATACCAAATCTAGTAACAACCTTCCGACCTGCACACATGCACACCACACGGCTCCAACACACCCTGCTCGTGCTGCGTCAGGGCCAACACAACTGCCACATGATCCCCTTTGGAGTTTTCAGCGTGCTAATAAACACCTAATAGAACATGGACTGTGAGGTACTGTCGCCCTAGGACTTACAAGAGTAATGATATATGTATATTGTAATGAGGAGCTGTACCCCCTCAGAATTTCCAGAGCGATTATATAAGCATATTGTATTATCAGGAGACCCCCATGGTGTTTTGATCATGCAAATATTGTTTCAAAGAGAAGGAGTGACATTCAGCAGTTCACAGCACAAAGCAGGTACGTAACCAGTAGCCTCCTTAGCATTACGCTTACCATCCGTAAAAAGTGGCAAAAGAGTTGAACTTTTTTCAATAACAAAAATTATTATTTGTAATAGAAACATGTAAGTTGCAAAATGTCAGCATAACCACAATATTAAAGGCATGTCTAGTGTTCACTGCTACACTGATAGTATGCATGCTTCATGTGATATATTTTGAAACAGTCACCAATGTACATTGTCACCGCCCAAGCAGATGTCATAAGTTTTTTTTCTAATATTTTTTTACTGTTGCTTGCACATGAGAGGGTAAAATGTCAGTTCCTGGCCCTCACGCTCATTTCTGTTCATTGTGTTACTGTAGCCTACCACAGCGCAGCAACAGTGACTTCTACGTTTCACCTGATGGAACACCGACAGCTGCTGTATTGTGAACAGAACTTAGGAGGCAGTCATCTTTTTTTTGTCCTTCCACTTCATCACAATCATTTTGCCTTTTTACCACACAGCTACTGCACCACTCTGAAGTTTGATGCATTCATGCAACCGGAGTCACCAGGCACATCACAATGGTTTAGTCAGTGCCATATGCATCACTTTTCCATTAAAGTAGTTCAAGTGAAGTGGAGAATTTCTCCATTGTTATAAAGTAACCTTGGTCGAGGAAAGGGTCCGCCAGTAACCAAACAACTGATGTATTGCTGTGTTGACTTTACTTGCCATTCTTCTACTGGTGTAAAGTGTCGAGTTCCAGATGTACCCAGAGCTTGCTTCGCACACAGCAGGTACAACTTGACACCACATCAAGCTCATTTGGATGCAATGTACTGCATCCTCCATCTCCCTCCCTTGTAACCCATAACACTTTCATCAATACTTATGTCATAATCAGCAACATACAACTTCTGCATATTTTTGCTGACTGCTTGATACAAGTTCCACAGTTTTGACAGTTTTGGTGCTGGGTGACTGGCTTCATCACAGTCATTGTTATCATTGAAATCCTAGGATTTCATAATGAGTGAAAAATGACAACGCACTAGTAACTTTGCTGAAAATAGGTGTATGCAACAACCAGTTTGCGGACCAATACCATTTCTGGACTAGTTTACCCAGTATGCCCAACAGTTTCAGGAGACTGAAAAAACACCCACGTCACCTGCAACATCTACAACAAGCCAATGGCTTACTGTGACTTTTCCGACACTGCTCAGCATACTGGCGTGTTTCAAGAACGATTTTCTTCATCAGTCTATTGTCAAAAAATCGTAAAAATAGTTCAGATTATCATGATCAGACAGACATCTGTTGACCGGTATCACCTGTAAATGGGCAATGAGGACATGCACAATTGTCAGCAGTAGTATAAAGTTGACACCAAACACAAACATCAGTGAAATTTGCAGGTCGGAATCTACCGTACAGGTGTCAGTTATGCTGTATGTGTTAATATCTGATGACCAGTTCACATCGCCATCACTATCACTCGAATCGAGCAATGGTTCAGTTTCAGTTTTTTCTAAAACTGGCTCTACAACTCTTCATTTGCCATTGTGCATAACTCATGAGTTACCATAACGTGGCGGAATGCATAGAAATATAAATTACTTTTTGCATCATGATGTTATTTCATTCACTAGAAGGCAGCAAAATACTGTTCCAAGAGTTATTCGAGCTTAACACTGTAAATCAGATCATTACATATCACCCCAAGTCCGACTCGAGCAAGAATCCTGAGCCCAAGTCACGCCCAGTGTGAATACCAAGGAGGTTAACTTAAAGTACTGAATTTAGTATAATGTGGTATAGTACAGTTTTACAAATTTTGAGGTTCTGTAGTTTTTTTCTGTCATCCCCCTGACCCAATTTTTTTTTTCTTGTTTCAATATACCACACAACAATACTTGGGACACAGCTACTTCCTGACCTCTTGACCTATCACTACCACCTTACCGGACAGGCTCAACTGTCCACACCACAAAATACCTTGTGGAACATGGATGAGCCTCTTCAGATTTCTGGAAGACACAAATGATCAAACCTGTAACAAGAAAGACAATTGTACTTAAGTTCAAGTAATGGCTCTGAGACTGAGAGTGGGAATCTTGGTCCCAGTGGCTTTGGAGGGAGACATTTTATTTAACACACAGCAGTATATAAAGAGACCCCCAAGGATGGCCAAGATAGCTGAGGATATGTAGGTCAGCTATGCTACATGAAATGGCTAATACTCATTCATTGTAGAAACTCGCTTATTCAAATACAGAGTTGCAGGATTCTGCACTGGAGACAAAGTAAACAGAAATCCCTTGACCATACACCAGTCCATTGTGAGGCCCACTCATGCACTCATAATTGTTGCTAATCCACTAAACCTGCACATATTTGAGACGTTTGGGGTAAATGAAGAAATTGGCATAAATACAGGGAGAACAGAAGTCCACAACAGAGATGGTGACTGAATCCTCACGTGCTGCGAGGAAGCAGCAATACCCACCATGCCATCATTGTGCACAATCAGTAAAGTATCATTTTAATTTTATAGAGCACCTTTTTAAAATATAGAGACGGACATTAACTTGACATAGATGGAAATCTGGCAGGCTAAATAACAATTAATTATATTTACATAGCACTTTTCTCACTACTCAAAGCGCTTCAGTGAGTAGGGAGCCACTTCAACCACCACCAATGTGTAGCACCGACCTGGATGATGTGAAGGCAGCCATTACTGCTCCAGTATGCTCACCACAACTTAGCTGTAAGGTGGTGAGGGGTGAGAGAGACAGCAAATTAGAGAAAGGGGGTGATAAGGGGGGCATAATGGACAAGGCTGTGACGAGCAATTTAGTCAGGACATCTGGATGAACCCTACTGTTTTCGAAAGATGCCCAGGGATCTTTAATCACCACAGAGAGTCAGTACTTTGGTTTTATGATTCATATGAAGAATGGCGCCATGTTTACGGCACAGTGTCACTGAGATCCAACCACAGGGTAAGCACATACCCTGCTGGCCTCACCAACACCTCTTCCTGCAGCAACCCAAGCTTTTCCCAGATGGTCTCCCATTCCAGTACTGACTGGGTCTGAATATGCTTAGCTTCATTGGTGGTTTTACACCTACTTTCAGTGGATAACTTTGCTTTCTGTAAATGCTGCTGTTGCAAATTTTTTAAAATTTAAACTGCCGACTTGCTTTAAATAAAGTCACATGCTGCACTAAGTCAAAAGTTTAAACCACACCAGACTGACAGCAAGGACACATGACTGGAGAAAGAACAGTAGCTTTTCGACCAATGTCAGCACCAATAATGGGTTGAAAAACAGGAAATGAAATAGGTTACAGAAGAGTTAGGAAGCAGAAGTGTAGACTGGTGCGGTGTGCAGGAATTATGAAATCAGATCACATATTCAGCAGTGTCACTGGCTGAGCTTCAAGGTAAAATATTTACTTGAGTTTTGTCCTTTTTTTTTTTCTTTAGAAGTCTATTTAATTGGCTCTTTGGGACTGCTGGTTCTCAGCAACCTACAGACAGTGGCCATGTTTCGCCTATCAAATGGCAGGAGCCCATGGACCCAGAAGTATTTCTCTGCCTTCCTGCTGGAATGCTGTGATGGATACAAGAGGGAGAATACTAAAGGAGCAGGCAGGAACCCACCAGCCTTATTTAATTAGAAATGAGAGCTTCTAGCTGTGTTCCACCTTCAAGGCAGTACAAATTTACAAGGGATTAAATTTCCCAAAGTTTAAACACAGTAGAAGTCCTTCCTTAACCTCAATTCATTTCTTGTCCATCTTTTTGTCTGCCTGGAGCTAATGGGTGTAGAACAGCTCAGCTGATCTCTTGTGCATGAACAGCTCAGTATCATTATTTGCATGCTTTTCTCCTTCTCTTGCTCTCTTATTCACAGATTTCCTACATAGTTATTTTTTTCTTTCCTAGCAGACTCTGAAGTTAAGTTTCCAACCTGTGGATCTGACACTTCAGAAGAGAAGCTGGAGCGCTCTAGATTACTCAAGATGAATGAGGAAGTGAAGATGATGAAGAAGCAACTGCAGACACTGCGCATGGAGCAGGAGTTCCTCAGCAGATGCAGAGAGTTTGGCTCAATGCTTGACCAGATCTACCTCTATCTACATGTTAGTACACTAATACTTTCTGCCACAGTGCTCTACATTATATGGCCATACAAAACTTGAACACAAGTGTATGGTGGCTGGAATGTTTCTACTGGACAATGAACAAGAAAAGATCCATATAAGAAAGTATTTGGCTCATATGGATAGGAGTGGAGTAGTGTGCCCCCTTACAGTCTCAGCATCATTCAACGTGGCCACACACAGAAATGACAGACATCTTCACGCTACAAGGTCAGCATCCACAAGCATAATGCTAATGAGGCATGAGAACTATCATAGGGAGCTGGCCATCCTGGTTATGTATAAAACCAATTTCTACAAATCCATTTGCATATACATCCATCTGCATAAATTAAACCATAGTATACCTAATTCAATTTGCAATGACTGCACTCAGGGAAAAAAATGTAAGAAAATGACAACAACTATTTCACTACAACACTGCTTGCACGTCTATCTGGAGATGAATCAGCATCTGCAGATGTGAGGCTACATTATTTTACTAACAGAAGGAAACCCACACAAAAGATGAAATGGCATATAATGAATGGGCTAGTTTTATTTAAGTGACCAAATACTGCAAGGTAACCAGAAACACACTTCCACCCAGCAATAAGCAGCCATGCTCCCTTCAAGAGAGCAGGTCTCCTTGTATACAACATGTGTGGGCCACTATGCTCAGAAGCGCAAACTTCTAAACAAATTGCTGTCTTCTGAGGCAGGGTGCGCTTTTTAAGGAAATGCATGTTCAGGACCAAAGATGATAGAGTAACAAAATATAAATATATATTTAACTATACAGAATATAAATATACAAAATATACACAGTAGAGCAGAGGAAGTTACATCCATATATCATACAGGCCTTATATCACCCACTGTACCTCTCTGTGTGGCCCACCATACTCAAATCATTATCGAGTTGGCCCCAGAAAACTGAGCGACATAGGAGGCCAACACGGGATTGGTGGGCAGGACCTTGATGGGCAGGTCCCAGCTGAAGGTATCCACATTGATCTGCTCAGCCCCCGTCCAGGTGATGATCTCTGACTGGTTTTCAGGGACTGTGGGCGGCTCCATGGGCTCTCCAGCAGTGACAAACTCAAAGTGAAGACGCCATCGTAGGGCCACTGTGGGACAAAAGCAGCAACAACAAAAAAAAAATTAATACCAAGAGGGGGCCTCCATCTGCTTATACCCTAAAACAGCAGTTATTCTTGTGAGTCCTCTACTAAAACTCATGGCCTTAGTGCGAAGTCACACCTCTATCACTATTCAACATGTTCTCTGCACAATTACCCTAAGTTCTTGTCTATAAGCCAGACTCATGTATTAGCCGGAGACCAAAAATCATACGAATTTTTAAAATAAAATCGTATCATAGATAAGCCGGACTCATGGATAAGCCGAACGTACTATAACCTATAACTAATAGAAGGGAGGGGAGGTCAGTGGTCTCACTCGCGCCCATTTAATTTCTTTAAGGGGGGAGAGAGTGTGAGATATTGCCGTCTCTCTCACTCCCCGCATGGCGCGGTTGGAGCGGCCGGAGCGCGTTCTTTCTGCTCTGGGCGTCGCCGAGTCAACACGAGCGCGTAGCGGTCATTTAAATTGTGATTTTATATGTAAGCATATTTAAATATATATCGCGGATTTCTGCGGACAATGGGTCTTTTAATTTCTGGTAAATGCTTCCTCAGTTGGTTTGCCCAGTTGATTTCATACAAGGGACGCTATTGGCAGATGGCTGAGAAGCTATCCAGCTTACTTTCTCTCTCTCTCTCTCTCTTGCGCTGACGTAGGGGGGTGTGAGCAGGGGGGCTGTGTGCAGCTGCTTCCTGAAAGAAATGCTGCACGGAGCTTCGCATACTTAAAAGCTCAAAGGGCACGTATTGATTTTTTTTATCTGTCTCTCTCTCTCTCTCTCTCTTCCTCTCTCTTCCTGCTCCTGACAGAGGGGGTGTGAGCTGCCGCCTTCAACAGCTTTGTACCGGCGGTGCTTCGCATACTTAAAAGCCAAAAAACCCTATTGATTTTTTTTTTGACTGCTTGCTTTGCACTCCTTTGAAAAGGAAGATATGTTTGCATTCTTTTAATTGTGAGACAGAACTGTCATCTCTGTCTTGTCATGAAGCACAGTTTAAACTTTTGAAAAAGAGACAAATGTTTGTTTGCAGTGTTTGAATAACGTTCCTGTCTCTCTACAACCTCCTGTGTTTCTGCGCAAATCTGTGACCCAAGCATGACAATATAAAAATAACCATATAAACATATGGTTTCTACTTCGCGGATATTCTTATTTCGCGGGTGGCTCTGGAACGCAACCCCCGCGATGGATGTATAAGCCGGACTTATGTATAAGCCGATATTCTATTTTTTCATTTTCACAACTTTTTTCCTTAGATAAGCCGCGGCTTATTGACAAGAACTTAGGGTAAGTGCACAGTACAAACATGCAAGATGTTTTAGGATGGCACTTTATATTAAATTCTGTCATGTTACAGCACATTTACAATGAAGTTACCTTAGTAATACCTTGTCTAACTACCAGTGTTGGGGAACGTAACTTTGTTACATTACTCATTACTTCCAAAAGGTAACTATACATGGTATTTAGTTACTTATCATAAAATGTAAAGTGTTACAAACTGTGCATTACTTGATTTTTTTAATTCAAAACAAAAAATAACTTTCACTGGCCAACATTTGTTTTTAAACCCAGTGCTTAAAGTAGGTGTACAGCATGCAAGCTTTATTTCACGGTTTGTCTTGGCATACTGGCATAACCTTCTCTAACCTTTTTGAGGCTACAGCATCTAACCACATTCCCCCAATACCTCCCCCATTCTCATTTCTAATTTACAAATAACATCCTGATCAATACTCCAAGTGGGAACCCCCACTACCTCACCATTACCTCCGCCCTCCGATTTAGCATAGAAATATCATCGTGAAACTCAGAGGGAACAAAAATCCCACTCGACTAAATGAGAAGTTTAGCATTTTTTTCATAAACAAGGTATATATGTATTTGCCACGCAAAACTGTGTTTTGAAGTTAGGTGTTTTCTATAAATTTGAAGTAGTAGGATGTTGTACCGTGTTAGCCATTATGGATGTAATGCAAAATGACACAAGGTGAAACATGATAGTGTAACCCTGTGTATCATAAAAAGCTTCTTCCTGGTCGTGGTTATAGCAGCATCATTTGTAGTCAGATGAAGGTAGCAGGAAATCACTGTTCACGTTGCAATGAGAAGTCCAACAAAATGACAAGTTTTATTGGCTAACTAAAAAGATTACAATATGCAAGCTTTTGAGGCAACTCAGGCCCCTTCTTTAGGCAGACTGTAATACAGAAACTGGAGTTCCCTGTGTTTATATAGGCACAGATACAGCATTGGAAAACCTTTAAGTGAGACATCTTAAATGTAAAAAATTAATAGACCTCTTCAGGCTAAGATTCATTTAGCAAGAGAGGACAACAATGTATAGTTAAGATCTTTTGATAAGATAACTGTCCAACAATGTCTTGCATCTCTCGACTGACATAGACAACCTGACAACAGATCCATATTGTATTGAGAAACTCATCAGAAACTTCAAAAGACTTTGTTGGACAGTAATCTTATCTAAAATATCTTAACTATAGATTGTTCTCCTCTCTTGCTAAATAAATCTTAAATCAGAGAAGTCTACTCATTTTTTTACATTTAAGTTGACCCACTTAATGAAGAAAGTATTGCCCCGGTTTAGAAGAAAACACCTCTGGGAGGCATTTTGCATAACTGCCCAGAAGTCTCCTATATCACTCCTTCATGCAAAATTCCTTCATTTGCAATATGGTTGTGGGTTTTCTTGTATGCTCTGCCCATTTTAAATCACTGCACATCATTTCAATAGGATTCAAATCACTGCTTTGACTAGGCCAGTCCATAACCCTCCATTTGTTCTTTTCGAGCTAATCCTAGGTGGATTTGCTATTGTGCTTCGGAAAATTATTCCATTTCCAATTCAACTTCAACTTTCAGACAGATGGCCTCACATACTCCTCAAGCACATTGAGTCAATGATGCAAACCACCCAGGCCCTGAGATAGCAAAGCAACCGTGAATTAGAACACTTCCTCTACCATGATTTATAATTTGTATGAGGTTCTTCTTAAATGCTATCTTCAGTTTGCACCAAACATGTCTACTGTTACTGTGGGCAAACAATTCTATCTTTGATTCATCTGACCAGCAGGTCTGGTCTTTGCCTATTGCGAAATGTACCTTTGCTCTAATGTTCTTTTTGTGCTCTAATGTTCTTTTTGGATAGCAAAGGGTTTTTCATGGCACACCTCGCATGCAGGTCAAATCTGTATAACCTCTTTCTGACTGTATATGCATGCACTTGGACACCAGCTGTTCAAGGGTTACCTGGAGATCCTGCAATGAAATTTTGGGGTTCTTGAGGACTTTTTAGTATCTAACAGTCAGCAGTAGGGTTGAATTCGCTGGTCCAAATTAGCAGTTATTTGACATCTGTGCTATTTGCAAATGACTTTCTTTACAGTGATTTGACTAATTTCTGATGATTTGGAAATCTTTTTAAATCTTCTACCAAACTCGTAGGCATCCACTAACCTCTTTCTGAGGGCTTTAGTGAGCTCTTTTGATCTTGATGACACAACACATTTCAATAGTAAAGAGGAGAACACCAGACTCTCTTTAAATATGGTTTAAATAAGACAGTCAGATCCACCTTCAGATTCCCTAAGGATGCTCTAATAACTGGCAACTCATCTAGAACACCCGATTCTAATTTTATGGATTTAAAGTGGTGATAAATGTAGGAGTGGGCTTACTTTTTCATGTAACACATCTGATTTTTGTTCATTTAGATTAAGAAAATGAATACAGCATGTCAGTTTTTATGTTGTCAATTATTCAAGTAAACCACCTTTACCCTGTAGGTACTGCTTGCAAGAAGATCTGATGTTTGCCTGTTCAAATATGGTGGAAAAGTCAACAGTTTTCATGGGGTGTACTTACTTTTTCACATGAATGTATATGTGTGTGTGTGTGTATATTATATAATATTACATTATATAATATATGTAATACACACACACACATACCATATCTAAAACAACAAAACATATGGTTTCCATTTGTTCTTCAGATGAAGAGTGATTAGAACATAAGAATAACATTAAAAAACAAAGGAATGAAAAAAGAGACGAGCTGAAATGTCAGATAAACAAAGATAACAAAAAGTACAAAGAAAGAGGGATACATGGGCTACCATGTTTGGTGAATACAGGGTAGATGACTGCTGCTCTCATTGCCACCTCTTATTACTTTGCCTACAATGTTCTAGCTAATGAATCTACTGTTATCAGAGAAAGTTGTGCACCTTTAAATAGCACTTGTGTATGTTGTGGTGCAAAGCATTTTGCTGCAAGACTACTGCAAGATGAAGGATTTACCCAGTATTGTCAAAAGTAATTCTACAGCCCATTTGAACAGACAGTTTCACCCTACAGTTAATGACTAGACTCCTTATATATTTAAAAAAATTACACTTCTCATAACATGGACAATATCTTTGCTAGGTGTAAAGTTTTTGCCTTTAATAGAAATGGTATAGTCTACAATCCTAATATTAAGATAAGATATAGACCTGCTTTACCTATTTTTACTTCCACTTTGTTCCTATTCTAGCAATGTAGCATTGTGCCAGTTTTACTAAATGGAATTTCCACGTGTGTATATATCCACTCACATACACATATAAACACACCAAAACTTGTTAAAATTTTACATAGAAATGGGACTCCTGTTGACCAGTAAGTATAGTATCATTTACTAGACATAATGAGAAGTCAAGCAAAATGACACATTTTATTGGCTAACTAAAAAGATTACAATATGCAACCTTTTGAGGCAACTCAGGCCCCTTCTTCAGGCAAGATATAATGAGTACATCTTGCCTGAAGAAGGGGCCTGAGGTGCCTCGAAAGCTTGCATATTGTAAATCTTTTTAGTTAGCCAATAAAAGGTGTCATTTTGCTTGATTTCTCACTACATTCATAATGGCTAACACGGTACAAAACCCTAGTATTACCAGACATAGTAAAGGCAATTAAATTAGTTACCAATGTCAGTGCTGAATCCTGGTGTAGCACTCAGTGGTATTGGAAGGCAGAAATGTGTGGATGCAGTGTGAAGACAGGACTCCTGATGTCGAGCATGAGCAGTGAGAGAAGCTGGTTGATTGGGGCGTCGCTGGTACTTTTCAAGGACATGCTCTTCACTCTGTAGACTGACTGAAAACTGCAAAAAAAATTGAGAGAGTCAGTAACAAAGGACAGAATTATAAACACAAATTAACTGGTAACGTAAAAATGTTAACATTTCTGAGAAGTTGGGCAGTTATGCATTTGTGAGTCTAAACAAGCAGTTCTTAAGGCAGTAATAGGTCTAGTACTCAACCAAATAAATTGAAAAACCTATTTCTAACTAAAGGAAATAGACTGTCCACATATAATATTTATAGATTATACTGTAAATATGGTATAATCTAACCTGCAGACAAGGAATATCTCCTTCAGAGAAGTCAAAGGTCCCCACAATATCTTCTCCAATTCTATATATTGTTTTAAAGATACAGAATTTTCCCACTTTTCCCCGGGCATTGGTGATGTTGAACAGATCTGCAAGAAAAGAGACACTGATTTGAAAATCCCAAAAAGAGAAAAACACAGCTGGCCACAACGGACTAGGGGTGCACACTGCAACAGTGCTTTGTCTTATGGCCTATACTCACGTTGACTCCTGCGGGATGTGGCCATCATCAGCATTTCGGTGGCAAGCTCCACCAGACGGGAGTCCTTCTTGGTTCCTTCTTCCTCCTCCAAAAAAGGATTTGAAGGTGCTACTGCTTCATCATGATGAAACTGAGTATCTTCCACACCTGTATGAACAGAGAACAAGCAAAGGAAAGAGGGAGCTGCAGTGCTGAAGTGTCAAACAGCTATCGGACAGGCTGACTCACTCAAAATGTACAAGAAGACTCTAGGAGAAGATAAGAGGTATGTTTTGCTGGGATTAGATGTCTGCCATGCAGTTTGGGTCTTTGGATGAACTATAAAGTAGTATTGTAGAGGATTAACTACCACCTTTAAATTCCCAAACAAGTCTCAACATAGAAAAACAGTTTCAATACATGTTTAAAGAACATACAGGGCGCTATACAATTTTTCTTTGTTTTAGATAATCTTCACCTTGATAGGCATCCTATAAACAGCTTATTTAATTGTGATGAAACTAGCCTTCAATAATTAGTAACTTGTTTGAGTGTACAAAGAGTCAATTTATCCTGCCACAAATTAGGTTTTAACATTTCTCTCAACACAACACAAATACAGAGTGTGGATGACAGGGGGCATCACTAAGCCCCAAACCCTGGACACAACTGATACAAACACAGTCACTGGTTCAAATGCAATGATTTTTAAATTTCTCTCAAGTGCCTTTACATGTGCTCAGGAATTGTTCCACACATCACAGTACATAATGGGGTGGCGAATCCTTATTCTTCTTCCTCTTTCTTCATGCAAGTGTTGTCCTCTAACTCCGGACTCTAACTCCCCAAGGTGAGGCAAAGGGATCCTTTTAAGCAGGACCCTGGAAGTACCTCCGGTGTTTGAGAAACGTCTGGAGGAGGTACTTCAGGGTCAGGCAGATGTTTCTACAAAGTAGGGACAGTTTACCATTGTACCTCCACCGGCGGTATCCATGGAATACACCAGGGCTCTCCCAGCATGCCCTAATTGAGCAGTGACATAAGAGCACTGTCCACTAGCGTGTTGGGGGAGTATATGCTCTGAAAAGGCTAATTCCCCTAGTCCTTCCATTATTCTGACCTCCGTTTCTGGTAAGAAATCAATACCCAACCTGGTCAGTACGCCAGTCCATTCTAGTTCTTCCGCTTCAGCCTTGCTTCCTGGAAAGGGATTATGTTTCCTCCTGGATGGGATGATGGACAATCCCACATGGCATTTATAAGAGCAAGGTTGCAGCATGTCATGATAATATTATGTCTAAGTGAGACACTACCTGGGCTGCTCAAGCGTGTAATCAGAAGATTACAGGCAAAATATTGGGAGGGGATTGAAGGGTATCCCAGTGTCACTGGTGTACAATTTTAGTTCTGCCCGCAGGTACTTTGTTCCCCAGCTATACTTACCGTGCACCACCAAAACCCGGAAGGGGACACGTAGAAGTTTGATTGGAGAATTAACCCTCTGGCAGCCAATAGTTAACTTATAGACATACTTCACTGACTGGCCCCGGAAGGACGGGGGCCCCTCAACTGGTACAGTTTCTCGGTAGGAATCTAAAAAGAAGAGTGCAGGGAAATTTGTCATTACAGTAATCCCTCCTCGATCACGGGGGTTGCGTTCCAGAAACCCCCACGAAAGGTGAAAATCCGCGAAGTAGAAACCATATGTTTATATGGTTATTTTTACATTGCCATGCTTGGGTCACAGATTTGCACAGAAACACAGGAGGTTGTAGAGATACAGGAACTTTATTCAAACACTGCAGTCAAACATTTGTCTCTTTTTCAAAAGTTTAAACTGTGCTCCATGACAAGACAGAGATGACAGTTCCGTCTCACAATTAAAAGAATGCAAACATATCTTCCTCTTCAAAGGAGTGCGCGTCAGGAGCAGAGAATGTCAGAGAGAGTGAGAGAGAAAAAAGCAAACAATCAAAAATCAATAGGGCTGTTTAGCTGTTAAGTATGCGAAGCACCGCCGGACAAAGCAGCTGCAAGGAAGGGAACAATATGAAGATAATCTTTCAGCATTTTTAGACGAGCGTCCGTATTGTATAGGGGTGCGAACAGCCCCCTTGCTCACATCCCCTCCGTCAGGAGCAGAGAATGTCAGAGCAAGAGAGAGAGAAAAGTAAACAATCAAAAATCAATATGTGCTGTTTGATCTTTTAAGTATGCGAAGCACAGTGAGGGAAGCATGTCGCTTTACAAAGCAGCCACATGTAAGCCCAGCAAGGATGGCAGCAATGTGAAGGTAATCTTTCAACGTTTCTTGAGGAGCGGCCGTATCCTCTGGGGGTGCGAACAGCCCCCGTGCTCACAATATATTTGAGGAGTTTTATTTAATACGTAATACGCGCTCTGGTTGGGTAGCTTCTCAGCCATCTGCCAATAGCGTCCCTTGTATGAAATCAACTGGGCAAACCAACTGAGGAAGCATGTACCAGAAATGAAAAGACCCATTGTCTGCAGAAATCCGCAAACCAGCAAAAAATCTGCGATATATCTTTAAATATGCTTACATATAAAATCCGCAATAGAGTGAAGCCGCGAATGTCGAAGCGCGATATAGCGAGGGATTACTGTACATACATCAGCAAATTTATAATTACTACCTACTTGCCCTATGCTGGACAGGTACTGACTAGGGTTAGTTTATACAGATTCTGATTTTAATAATTTTCACAGGCATACAATTGTGACTGGCCTGCTTACAGGCACACTCTCATTTATTCACAATAGGCTAATTGTGCATCAGAACTAAGTCAAATCTGTAGGTCATTGGGAAGTGGGACAAAACTAGAGAAGCACACTTGGGTTCAGAGACACTTCCCTGGAGATGAGGAAAGCAGCTCTAATCATTAAGTCACTAAGTCATTCACTTCTAATGTTTATCCATTTCATTCACCCAAACAAGTGGTTTGCTTATTAGGATAATAAGGACCGTAAAAATAGCCCTGAAAATAACAAAAGGAAAAAAGATGTAAACATGCTCAGAAATTTGAGTGCTATATTTTCAACATGTTACCACTAATGTTTATTCCAAGAAATAATAAAAAAAAAAAAGTGTCAGAAGCCCAATTCTATCAGTAATGAAATTGTTACACTATCAGTCCAATAGTTTTCAAGTCTTTTCCATTCAACAATCATCCATCCATCCATTATCCAAGCCGCTATATCCTAATTACAGGGTCATGGTGGTCTGCTGGAGCCAATCCCAGCCAACACAGGGCTCAAGGCAGGAAACAAACCCCGGGCAGGGCGCCAGCCCACACACCCACACACCAAGCACATACTAGGGACAATTTAGGATCGCCAGTACACATAACCTACATGTCTTTGGACTGTGGGAGGAAACCGAAGCACCCGGAGGAAACCCACGCAGACACAGGGAGAACATGCAAACTGCAAGCAGGGTGGACTCGGGAAGTAAACCCGGGACTCCTAACTGCGAGGCAGCAGCGCTACCACTGCACCTCTGTGCCGCCCTTCAACAATCATGAATGCCATTTTTCGAATCAGCCAATGAGGAGTACAAGCCAGGAGGTTACATACTGTATGATCAGTAAACCTTCTTGAATCCACAGTGCACAGCTCTAGTATGACTTTTCAGCAGTTTCATATCTCCAAAATATCATGATCTTGCCCTTTTCTGTGACAGTCAATTACATGTTGCCTGACAAGAGTTGGTTCCTGAGCTAAGGGTTAACAGGTACGGCGAGTTCAGCCACAATCTTAGCCTCTTTCCCCCACCCCCCTCCCCCATTTTTTCCATTATGTCGTGTTACGTAAAACACAAGACATCGGACAAACAAGTCTCTCTTCTGTTTGCATGGTCTTCCTTATTCCTTGTAGCTTCATTATATACAATGCACTTTTGACTGAAACCTCATAGGTTCTCAATTCTCACACAACTGAGCCTGCCCCTATAACTTAAGGCAACGTCAAAATTGTTTGAATTTTGTGGGACGAGTCGCAGACTGGTTTAAATGAGTCATTGGGTATGCCTAACATCACAGAGACTGCCTCAGCTTGCTAAATAATATAAATGAAAATCGCTGGAAAAGTCATATAATGTGACAATGCCTTTAGTCTTAGCTCTTAGTTCATTGTATAAAATGTGGTTTAGGCTTTGACACCATTTGTCTTTATCTTTTTGAATGTTAAGTGTTCTCCCTTTGAAATTTTCAAACTAACAATTATCTTATGGAGAAGCAGTACATTCACACTGAAATGGACCATTTAAAAAAATATTTGCAAAGAAACAAGGTGTCATATTCAGTAGTTGTCTGATTTTTTTATTCTCCGTTTTATTATTCATGTTTTATTTCCCATTAGCCATGTAATGGAGTTACTCATACAGCTATTCCATGGTTTGTAGGATCATAGGTTCTATTGGGAGAACTTGGATCTTTTCACAAGATTAAATCGGTGAAAACTTTTGAATAATTATTAAACAATAATGTTGTTTAACAAGGTATGATCTTACCATTTCATTTCACATAATTAAATATTGGTCTGCAACATCTAAAAATTACAGCTCTAGGTGAGAAAAGTAGGTGGATTTTTAATTTTATTTTTTTGTAACACTTCTGAACTGAACAATGTTCTCTGGTTACACGTTTGTGCAATGCTGTGAATTTAAATTTAGCCTCCATAAGCACATGGCCTAGTTTTGTATTCGATTTTATTTTAAAACTATCACACCTTTTTTTAGAGCACATTACAAAGTGCACATGCTGATTCTGTAGCAAGATTTTTATCTTCATATTAAGTATCACACTTCCAGACAACTGTAGTTTAACACAAGAAATGCCTTATTTTAATGTATTTGTGTTTAATGTATTCAATTTGTACAGCAGCAAATGCTAAAAACTAAAGAATAGTTACAGACACAACAAAACCCTGTATGTCAAAAGTCTTCTGTTCAGAACATTGTCAAATAAAAGGGACAGTGGGAAATTTGACCTGTCTCTATGTGCAGCGCGATTATACTTACATGATTTGGATTCCCCGGGGTCCAGCCGTAGATCACAGAAAAGGATTTTTGGAGGAGTGGCAAGAAAGCACTGTCCACGTTCACCTGTGAGACAAAAAAAAATCATCATCATTGTAAGCAATAAGCATGAACTGAGAGCTTTTCATTTGGTGAAGTTTACAGCTTTTTACATATAGAAACATATAGTGAGTTGCGACAAGACCCCATTATTCTATTAGACTAAACATGCCAAATATAATCTGTAAAAATGAATTGCTCTACTGAATATATATATATATAAGGTGGTGTCTCCTACAAGGCACCACTTCTATCCTTAAAAATGTTGAAAAAAGTGAAGCCCTTTCTGATAAATGAATAATCAACTTTCGAAAGCACAGAGATGCAGTTCCTCAGGAAGAATTGCTGAGCACCTTTGTTTCCACCATTTGGTTTGTCCTGCACTGATCCATTACCTTTCATTTATTTGCATTAATTGTAAGCTTCATTAGATCTCTCAAATCTTGAACTGAAAGCCTAGAAGCAGAGGCACGGAGCAGAGCTGGAATTGCGACTTCAGTTACCATCTAACTTTAATCACCTGGATGGTATGCCTGTGTAGGGGGCAAAAAGTGTTGGGTTCACATTTCACTTTGATAGGCTCATCAAGGTGCCTGTGAAGATAAGAAAAACTTGCACTCCAGGGATATGACTACAGAAGGGTACTCTAAACCAGTCTTTCTCAAACTTTGGGTCATGGGTTGTTGTTGGTGGGTTACAAAGCGCAAACACACCAAAAATAAAAAAAAAATTCACAGACTTACTTGCTCACAGTTAAAAGGGACTGGCATCGCTGCGTGATGTCATTTCTCACAGTGTTCATTTCACCAAGGAGGACAACCTCTAGCACCCCTGGTTTTTGCTTATTTTGCATTATTCACGAAGGGAGTGAATAGGTCCCGAGGCCATAAAGGCTGAAATCCACTAATCTAAAGAATCTTCATCCAAAAGGGCCACACAGAGCCTCTATCTTTATTAGAAATTTCTGAAACAATACATGTTGGTAATACAGAGCCCTCAAATAAAAACAGACATTTTATAAGACATTTTATCTGGGCCCTGAAATCTAACCAAGTGTATTGCTGAGGACTTGTACCGCGAAACATCTTACTTCACAGATTTGCACTGTCGGGTCATTTGTGAACCTGTGACAGCTGGCCGAGACAAGAAGTTCTATTAGCTCAACAATGTAAGGAGACTGCTTCTGAGGCAGACATTGCAGGTTCTCACTACAGTGCAAATCTGAGAATTGATATGCTTTGTCGTGGGAGTACACAGCAATGCAATAATGGAAGTATTATCACAGAACTTTAGTTGAAAGTTTTTACAATGAAAACTTTAAGTAGTTCATTTGATTATTAATACTGCCAAAATTAATACAATAATGTGAAACCTTTGAGCCTCAGAGTAGCCGAACTCCACTAATATCATGCTCTCGGCAGGGATCATTTGACCTTAGCCTTTTTAAAGGTCTAAACAAAAATGCCAAGGTTTACACAACAGTATTTCAAACAGTAAAGTAACAAATCTGATCATTTTAGATGGTTATTTTGATTTGTTTCTATAGGATAAGTCGTGAATAAACTGTGTGTGGTTATGCGTTTGACCATCACAGGGTGTAAATGAAACATTTACTATTATGAACATCACTTTGGAGATGCACACAGTCAGGCATAAAGTGATTATTGTTGTAAGGTAGAATAGCTGCAGTAGGCCATTTATACGAAACAACCTGAACCACCCCCATGGGTGGCATGATAATGCCAGAATGTATTCTGCAAGCACCATGCATGCATTGTTATTTTACATTGGTTGGTAGATGTTGAACCATTCTCCTTACAGGTTGTTCCTCACACCCTTTGACTCCCATCTCTTTGTTCCTTTGTAAAACAACTAATGGAAAATGATGTTTGATTGATTGCGATGTACAAACGGTAAAATAAATGACTGGACACTGGGAACTGGTATCAAATCAAAATCAATTTATAAAGCACATTTAAAACCTCTGCATCAAAGTGCTATACAAAGCAAAACAAAAATAAAACTGTGACATAAAAACACTAAATAGAACTAACAAAGACATTACAATTTGGTCTTCAAACCTCAAAGCTTAAAAAGCATAATGACTTCCAAGCCAAACCAATGCAAAAACATTATTCAGTGTCTCCAAATGACCAAGAAAAAGAGGAGTCTTTAAATGGGATTTAAATGTTAGCACCATAGAAGCAGTTCTGACAAATATAGGTAACTCATTCCAGAGTTTTGGAGAAGTCACTGAAAAAGCCTGATCACCTTTCTTTACAAGGCCTGAATGTGGCATTGATAAAAGAATTTGGTAAGATGACCTACGTGCTCTGGAGGAAGAATATTGATGAGGAGATGTGAAATATACTGAGGAGCCAGATTACTTAGTGCTTTAAAAACAAACACTTTAAACATCATCCTGTACCTGGCAGGCAGTCAATGTAGAGACTTTACTAGTATTTATCCATCCATCCATTTTCCAACCCGCTGAATCCGAACACAGGGTCATGGGGTACTAGTATTTAAATAAGTCAAAATTCTGTTTCATAAATGTACAAGCCCTTGAATAAACATACATGTAAAAGGACATGTTGTTTAAATGACCCCATAATTTTTTTTCTTTATTTTGTATTTTTGTGGTTTGCCTTAATTTGGCATAGTGGTGCGGTGACAGTGCTACTGCCTCACAGTAAACAGGGTTCCAGCATGGGTTTTGCATACAATACAATTTATTTTTGTATAGCCCAAAATCACACAAGAAGTGCAGAAATGGGCTTTAACAGGCCCTGCCCTTTGACAGCCCCCGGGCCTTGACACCCTAAGAAGGAAGACAAGGAAACACCCCCCCCCCCCCCCCCCAAAAAAAAACAAAACACCCTAGTAGGGTTAAAAAAAAAAAAAAAAAAAAAAACCTTGGGAAATGCAGTTCAAAGAGAGACCCCTTTCCAGATGGGTTGGGTGTGCAGTGGGTTCAAAAAGAAGGGAGTCAACACAATACAATACACAAATAATCCTCAGTACAATACAGTATAATAGTAAAATAAAAATATTACAGAATTTAACAGTAGATGATATCACATAATATGATTTAATTTGTATGTCCTCTAAGTGACCGTGTGGGTCCACCGTCTAAAGATATGCAGGTTAGGTGAATTAGCTTTGCTAAGTTGGCCCTAACGTGTGCATGCGAGTGGGTTGTGTGTGTATTCACCCTGTGATGGACAGGCGTCCTGTCCAGGTATAGTGCCTGTCTTGCACCTGATGATTGTTGGGAAAGGCTCCAAAACAATGCCTTGGATAAGCATGTTAGTTTCATTTACAGTTCACAGAAACACATTAATCTAAGAAATATGAGAATTGCATCAATTTTTCACTTTATGTTAAAAGACAAGGTCATAATTGTAAATGTAAATTTGTATATAATATACAGTATTTTGGCCAGCCACTTATATTTCATATATGGTGCTTTAAAAACAGTAATAGTATGACAGTGTTAATTCTCTTTTTTCCGCTCATGTGAAATAAAAAGTATGTGTTGTGTCAAGTTGACTACTTCGATGAAAGAAACCTAATGCACCAGGTACCTGCAGAGTATATGGGCAATTTAACTCAGAAAATTAAGCAAATACAGTATGAGGGCTTAGTAAAATAACTGTTACATATGTATTAGCCTACTACCATATGTGATGAATGATCAAGTTTGAAGGACATAGATCCCCTGCCATGATAGAAAAGGCTTTTTAAAGAAAGGAAAACAAATAATTAAATCCATTACAAAACCAATACGGTACCTACATTCATTAACTGCACCTTAATAGAATAATGCACTGGAAAAGGAATAAGGAATCTTTAGAAATGAAAACAACCGGAAATGCATTCTCTGAATGCAATAGTGAGAATGCAGCCTCAACTCTGTCCAGTTCACACCAGCCTAGCTTGGGGGCTGTAACCTGATATTGTGTACACTTTTTCATTTAGTATTACTTGAGACTACTATGAACATATTTTTTTAGCCCCCAGGGAGCATCTTCTTCCATTCGGAATTAAACTGTCGTATCTGTGGACTCTTACATTGTAACCATAGAAATCAAGACAAATGAGTCTTTCTGTAACACGACACTAAACTAACCAAGCCATGCCAATTTGTTATATTTCTGTGTAACACAGTCACTTCACTTGCCCCATTTAATGTGTAAATTAACCCTGAATGACGTAGTTCTTCATATCAGCCTCACAAAACATACACTGTACGTTTTAATTAATCAAACACTTTTAATGAAATTTCAGTGCAAGTTCACTTTTATATTTTGCATATTACTAACTGTGTGACCCTGAGCAAGTCACTTAACCTACCTATACTCCAAAAATATATCTGCGCACATCTGTAATGAATACTGACCTTGCAAAACACCTTCAATAAAGAATTAGCCAAATATACAATAATAAAGGACATGGATGCAAATGTAAAATCTGGCTAACAGGCCAGGTTATCACACAAATATTATGAAATGTTTTTTCCAAAAAGTCAATTACAGACACATGGGAGTAGTTATCTGGCACTGTGTCTGAAAATGTTACCTTTGCAGTTAAATCTCATTGTGGTACTGTTGTGTAAATATTAGCTTAAGAAGCATTGAGTAATTATATTGGGATGACTGCAATGTTCATGTTCTGTATTTGGCCGGGACAGCATGCCCTGGAAGGCAATACTTTTCTTTGGCTACAAATATAGTCCATAAACATTAAGGTCACAGGTTCAGTTATCGTTAATGATTCACCACGTGATCCAGAACAATCAGAATAACCTGCCTTTGTTGACACTGCAGCAATGTGCTAGTACATACTCTGAAACCTTGCTGTCTACTTAAAATAAATAATTTTTACTTTTATATTTACTGCAGGGATACCATATAGTATAGTGGCAACAAAACATGTAGCCTTTGCTGTCCAAAGACTTCAAAACAAACTCCTCACAATGTCAATATAGGTTTAATTAAATGTATGTATATCTAAAGAAACAACACTTTCTAAGGAACTGTCCACATCTTCTTTAGATTTTGGCAAGAGTATATTAACTTTGTCCTTAAGCAAGCATGTTGGGCCTTTAGATGATTAAGTATCTTTAAGAGACATTTTAATCTCACAGCTCTCCAGCTAGGTTGGGGATGGTATGGACGTAGAGTTTGATATGAGAATACTGTATTACTTAACAGTATACTCAATTGTTCTCTACCATATATTATACTCATAAAACTAAAAATGGGTAGGAAGAAGTAACACTAACTGTATTCAATGTAACCTATGAAACATTTAAAAACATACAGTACAACTATGTCCATATTTGTACAGATGGACAACTGGAATGATAAATGACATACTCAGGAGGATACAATAAGTCAGTTGTAAGAACTGACACCCTTGTGGTTTACAGACCTACCTCTTTCAGTAAAAAAATATGAAACGTGTGCATTCATGTCGAACTATCTGTTAAACCTCCAGGCATATAGTTAAGTAAAGTAAAGCTATTAACAAACAATGGAATATGAATAGAGACAGATATGCATGATGCAGGAAGTAGAGTGACACAGTGGTTAGTACTGCTGTTTCTTGGATCCTGGATCTTGGATTCAAATCCCATTCCTACTTGTTTCTTGTGTGCATGTTCTCCCAATGTCTGTAATTGGCTTTCCTCTAAAGTGTGAAAAAAAAAAGAATTTTGGGCAAACTGGAGACTTTAAATGGTCCTAATTTGGGCAAGTGTGGGTGTGTGCTTCTGTGCCCTGTGATGGTTTGACAATTTTATTTATTTGTAGGCGCCTTTCTAAACACTCAAAGACACCGAACAATACAAAAAACACAGATTATAAACAGAAAGTAAAATACAAACATTAAAATCAGACAGAGCAATTGTAATCAAAGAGAAAAAGCAGTCTTAAACAAATGAGTTTTAAGTTTAGATTTGAAAAGTGAAAATGATTCAGTATTTCTAAGCTCAGATGGTAGTGAGTTCCAAAGCTGGGGAGAAGAGCAACTGAATGCTCTGCTCCCCATAGTGGTAAGATGGACGAAGGGGACAGTCAAGTGGATGGAGGAAGAGGATCTAAGGGTGCGGGAGGGAATGGCAACATGGAGGAGGTCAGACAGATATGGAGAAGCAAGGTTGTGGATAGCCTTAAAAGTTAATAGGAGAATTTTGAATTGAATTCGGAACTGAACTGGAAGCCAATGAAGCTGCTGTAAGACGGGAGTGATATGGTGAATAGAGGGGGTTCTAGTAATGATGGGGACAGCTGAATTGTGGACCAATTGAAGCTTATAAAGAGATTTGCGAGAAAGACCAAAAAAAAAAAAAAAAAGGGAATTGCAATAATCCAAACGAGAAGTAACAAGGCTATGAACAAGGATAGCAGTGGTGTGGGGAGTGAGGGAGGGGCAAATATGATTAATGTTACGCAAGTGGAAATACGCAGACTGGGAGATGTTATTGATGTGGGACTGAAAATCAAGGTGAACACCCAGACTCTTAATCTGTGGGGAAGGGGAGGCAGAGGAATTATCAATAACAAATGAAAAATGATCAGTTTTGGATAATGTTGATTTTGTACCAGTGAGGAGAACCTCAGTTTTGTCACTATTTAATTTAAGAATTACTGGGCATGGACACCTTATGACAACGAAATTTCATCACAGATTTTGATGAAACTTAGAATGCTGATTTGGTCATATGAGTAACCCATGGAACTGAAATTGCACACATCTTGGATCAGTATTAAGGGAGATTTAATCTAGCAAAGTTTGAACGTATTCGGGGATGGGAGATTATGATTTGACTGGCTATGTCTCCCTAAATGTAAGTTGCACAGAAATGGTTTTCATATTGTTTTAAAGCTGTTTTCTAGCTCTTTGGGTAAATACTATGGTATCCCCAAAATGAAAAATGATCAGGTTATATGAGTAATTATAATATTAAAAACTGAATAGCAAATAAACCTATATTTTAAAATCGGTCAATGTTTTACTAAAGCTAGCTTATAATGTCATGAATATCTCTAGAAAACTTTGTTTGTGGTTTGAGTCATTGCTGATCTATCATTACATATAGGTGGCATCACATGGTTTCATGTCACTAATAGGCCTTTGTCATAGCAGCCATTTTGGCATGAAATAGTATTGCAAGCACAGGTATAAGTAATGACATTAAGGTTCCAATTATGCTACACTGAATCTCCCATACCGACCTGATAAAATTGTCATGGAAGATCAGGTTATGCTTTTAGTAGCTGAACCTGTGACAGCAACAGGATGGATACACACAATATCAAGCAAAGACAATTGCTGCATCAGAGGCTCTGATGGAGTATAAATTGAGAGTGTAGCCATTGTTTATGTTCTTACATTCTTAGCTTACCATTTAAACAGTACAGCCTGTACAAAACTTATTCATGATTCCACCAAAGTTGAATTTGGTTCTTCACTCTAGTGGTCTAAGAGCCCATCTAGTTTCAGTTACATTTTTATGTTAGTTTTTCAGGTTTATAAGGTAAGGCCTGATCTATATTTTCTGAAAACATACAACAAAAGAGTGCATGATCTCAAATATTATTTACTTAATTGAAGACCCTTTTTAGTAGGCAAGCATCTCTCAAGAAGTCAAAAGTGTAAACTGAAGAGAAAAACTAAAAACTACTTTGATTTTACCATTAATTTTATTTTGTTTTAGTTACTTTGGCATTGCTGTCTTTTTTATCCATTTTTAACTGTAATTTTTATTTCAATTAAAATTATATTTTCACTGCTAGTTTTGGCTTTAGTCTTAGTTTTCATGAACCCTAATAACCCTGTACCATTCACTGATCACTAACTGCTATTCAACAGCATTGTAAGGAATTGTGGTTTTGATGCACGATTCAGACAAGCAAAAATATCTCTGCAACAACTCAAAAACCAAAGACCACATTTTCTGGAGAAGTTCATCACATTATAAGCTAGCATTAGTAAAAAAAAAAATGTATGTATTTTAAAATAAGTTTTTTTTGCTATTCAGTTTTTAATATCAATCACTCATAACATGGTCATTTTTCATTTTGGGGATAGCATAGTATTTATGCAAAATATAGAGCTGGAAAAGAGCTTTAAAAAAATATGGAAACAATTTCTGTGCAACTTACACTTAGGGAGATATAGCCTGTCAAAGTCATAATCCCCCAAAAAATAAATTCAAACTTAGCTAGATTAAATCTCCCTTAATATTGATCCAAGACACGTGCAATTTCAGTTCCATGGGTTACTCATATGACCCAATCAGCATGCCAAGTTTCATCAAAATCTGTGACGATGAGGTCCAAAAGTGTGATGATTTGACATGGAATTACCCTTAAGAGGTTTGAGAATGTGTGTATTTATTCAAAACATAGGGTTATATATAAAACATACCCAGCATTTTAAGAAAAGATTGGACCTAGACTGATCTCATACTATTGAAAATGGGAATAAGTGTGAAAAGGCACATGCTGACAATACAAATCTGAAAAGATATAAGGAAGCATTTAAATCAACAATATGGTAACCTTCAATGTGGAAAGATCAGAAATTACCTCTTGTTAAAAAAAAAAAAAAAAAAGTATTTTATTTCAACTTAAATGCAAATCTCTTTCCAACCATACTGTTTTTATTTTATAAATTATTTTTCAATCAAAAGAAAAACAAACAAGATATACCAGAAAATTCAAAACAAACACAGATTAACTTAAACAAAAATGCATAACATATCCAAGAACCTTTTTATGTTTATACCTGTTTATATTTGTGGTTTGCTTATGTGTATCAAACATTTATTTTCAATATTTAAATTGCTAATCATTCACAAAATACATTATTAAGCCTGGAACTTTCAAATCCACTCTTCCCTCACCTCGGTTGGGTACAAGAACAGTCTCATTCTCTGCCTGCACGTCTTGCTTGGGAGTTTCTGAGGGTAGCATCACTCGATTCTCACTGGCATGAAACTGGCAGTGAATCTGGGCACTGGCCCATGCCAGCATCTCACTGTTGACAAAAATAAAGAATGTATGAGAGAGAAAGTGCACGCCATCAAGTAACTGAGAGAATTCAAACTGAATTCTTGATGAGGCTGCTTGTTTTTGTTGAAGATGAGCTTTCAAATGGAAGCTAGCTCTATCTTCAGACAGTCACTTTATTATTTGTAGTGTGGTGTTTAAAATAGCCAGCAGTGTCTTGCCTAAGGTGTTTTACCGGTTTCACTTAAGAACAGGGGACTAATGGGGTGGGGTTTAATTAATTCTCTTTATTTTTTCATGTAATACAGACACATTCTAATACATAGCCAAATTTGCACCTCACCACCTCTGCACTTCATGACCTGACTAATTATTAAAATAAAGACAGCATCTCTAAAGAGACTAATTATGAGTTTGATTAACAAACTAAGGAAATTAAGTAGAAGTGCAAAGCTGAAAATTCCTACTCGTGGATACAGGAAAACAAGAAAATCAATTTAAAGAGTGAAGTCAAGTGCAAGGAATGCACTAGGTACTTGAGCCTACCAGGAAATAAAACTTTTAAACCTTCAAACATTTTCAAATTGGGGGCTCAAAATAAAAACAAACATCCAAATTGTCTCTAAGTGAATATGATATCCCTGAGTAAGACAAAAGTATTAAAAGTTACAGACCTGCTGGCAGAGGTGGACCTGTGGGACAGCGGGTTAGTGAATGTGATGAGGCATTCCAGAGTCTCCCCAGCCAGAAAGACGGGTCCGCGAGAGAGGCTGGCTACCACCTCAATCATTGCAGCCTAGCTCTCCTGAAATACGGTTTAAAAAAAAATAAATTAAAAGCAAAATAAATTGCATAAAAAAAGAAAAATAACCTTAAAAGTATGGCTGCCATTCACCAACCTCCAGCTTTCTTAGAAGAGAATTATCCCCTGAATTGCAGCATTTACAGCCAATTATTTAGATGATAATTTGGAAACTTGAAAAAAAAAATGAAGCAGACCTAAAGCTAAAGAAGAGCAAACTGATAAAAACGGAAATACAGAACATTTATAAAGTTCCATTAAATTTAAGTAGGTTGAAAAAACTCTGTTCTCCCCTTTGAGGAGTGGCTGGTTGTCAGCCCTGTGTATCCACATACCAGATAACTAGTTCCACTATTAGATGTTGTTCTTCCAGGAGAAGTGTGGAAAGGCCTCACCTGTGAGTTCTTACTTGTTAAAGTTTATTTTCTTCTCCTTAAATGAAAACCGGTTTTATGAATTTTATGTGTTTTAAAAGCTTGCTATCCATCCATTTATGTCCTGTACTGCTTATTCCATTACTACATTATAGGGTCAATTATACAGAGCTTACAACTACAATCACATAAAATGAATTTTACTTTATTCTAATTTTACATTGCACCATATTAAATACTAGGGGGCTCCGCCCCCTGCTCGCTTTGCTCGCCAACCCCTGGTGTTGGGAATGACAAAGAGCGTGATGTATGAATGAGATATAGAATAGTGTGAAGGTGTAGATGATGCAAATAGAAAGCAAACAATAAAGTGTGTGGCACAGTGTAAAGGTTTATTGGAAAATTTCTTTGTACACGCCGTTTAAGTGTAAAAGGTAATTCCAGGTCAGAACTTGTAAGGTCAATGAAGATGGTCATTATCGTGATCAGAGTCAACTTTGTCAGAGCTTAGAAAGAGTTGTGTCTCTCCAGGAAGAAATGGAATGACTTGGGTATTTATGTTTTCCACATTAATATTTTTTGGACATAATATAGTGCGTTGTGTTAAAAGGGGCATTTGGTCTAATGAGATTGCTGTTCCAAATCTCTCTGTAACTAAGTCGTCGCAGATAAAGGCTTGAGGAATTGTAATAATATGTGGCTGAAGTCCATCTGTATTGGTGAGTGTACCATCTCTCAGTTGTAATAAGCAATTGTTATGATCTGGTTCTGGACATCATATCTTTTTTACTAACTGTATCTTTTGAAAGCAATGGCAATTGTCTGCGTATTTTAAGGTGCACTGAACAATAGCTGAGTGCATGGCATCTGGAAGAATAGCTAATCACTGTTTAAAATCTCCTCCTAATAAAAGTACCTTTCCTCCAAATCGAATATTATTATTCATAAACGTTTGTAGAAGTTTATGAATGGTGTTGAGTAAGTGACTTCATGCCATTGTACATTCATCAATAAACAACATTTTTTGAAGACGGATGTCACGTGCAGTGCCCACCGTTAATGTTCATAGTGGATACCGATTTGTAGGATCTAATGCAGTTGATAAAGATTTCACTTTCAGGTACATCGTCAGTTAGAATCTTCTGTAGATATTCAGTATATGAATGTAAAGAAGGCAGTCTAATTTGACCCTTTTGACAACAACGTCTAAATGTATTACTTGTATTGCCAGTTGTTTCTTCAGGGAAGTGAACTGAATGACAATGATTGCAAATGACATTCATTAATCGGAATGAATTTTTCCGGGGTATGTTTTGCTTGTGCCGTTTGAGAGGCGCGTTGTTGCATATGTAGTATTTGGGACGTGTTGTTTTGGAGCTGTAATCGATTTGCCTGTGCTGTGTGAGACGCCCGTTGTAGCCTTCCTTGCCGTTAACGTATGTCTGAGACGGGAGGTGTTTCGTTTTGAATCCGTGCCTGTTGCGATGCAGCACTTTGATTGATAGTTTGCGTCATGTGGATACAGGATGTAGATTTGTGCATATTTGCGTTGTTGATTTGTTTCAGGGTGCACTGTTCCAATGCTATGCAGTATTTGTGCACATATGGGAAAGCAGTATGGGCCATTGCCTTTTGGTGGCCTGATATTTACTAAAAGCAAATGAACTATTGTAGGATCTAACGCAGTTCATAAAGTTTTTACTTTTAGGTACATCGTTAGTTAGAAGCTGTAGTTGAGCTTTGCGTTTTTGGAGTCGAGACATTTTTTCTTTTAGAAATATGGATAAGTAATAAGGAGTATTGCACTCACTGTTAATATGGAGACTTTTCTGTGGTTGAACGGTTAATAGTGCCTTATGGTAATGAGATCCACCTATGCTGCATAGCCGTCTATTTTGTTGTTTCTTTCATGTTCGTGTGTTTGTTCCTGTTATCCTTTCCTTTTCGTTTTGTACCCGTGACCGTGTATTCATGACTTGTTTCAATATGTTTCCTTTTCTGCAGTTGAACGGTTAATAGTGCTTTATTGTAAGGAGATCCACCAATGCTGACACCTATGCTGTCTAGTGTGAAGGTGTTGACGTTCACTTTAGAATATGTGGCTTTGGGTGTGACTTCTTATGGATGTGGGTGGGGGTGGGGTTGTTGAGGATTGTTGTTGCGCGAGCGTCTTCTTTCTTTTTGTGTTCCTGTGTCTTGTTGAATCCCCCTCTTTGTGTGTGTCCCGTCCCTCGCTTGTAGGGTCTGTGGGGTGGTTTTGTGTTCTTTTTTTTGTGTTCCATGGGCTTGTTGAATCCCCCTCTTGGTGTGTGTCCCGTCCGGTGCCTGTAGGGGGTGGGGGGGTGCCTTGCTGTTGTGCGCGAGCCTCTTTTTTTTTTTTTTTTTTTTTTTTTCGGGTCTAGTTTCGTGTGCAATGTGTTTCGTGCTTTTCCTGCGTTTGACTTTGCGCCTCATTTCTCCTTTTTGTATGTGCTCACTCCTTTTTTCTGTGGTCTTGTCCGCCACTCGCGGCCCCTCATCCGCCTTTGTCGCCCTCTTTTCTCCGCCTTTCTCCGACTCTTGCGGACTCTTTTTGCGCCTGCGCCTCTCGCGGCCCCTCATCCGCCTCTCTCGCCCTCTTTTGTCCGCCTTTCTCGGCTCCTCAGCCGACTCTCGCGGACTCTTTTTGCGCCTGCGCAGTACGTCTTTTTGCAGCTACGGCCCATGATAATAACCCTGCAACTGATCCAGCAGATAGAGCAACAATAGTAGAAACTCTGAAATCAATTAAAGAGTCAAATGTATGTTTAGTTACTCTACAAAATTTCAGACATTTGCTTAAACAATGAAATCGGGATTGAGAGAGTCATGTGATGAAGTGGCAATCTATTTTAGGATGGGCTCCTGCCCTACCTTGTCCAATCATTGTCTGAAAAGAATTTCTTGAGTTTGCTCGAGTTTTTCTACTGGTATTCGGATTCTCTTCCCACATACTGTACACAAGAAGGTGGACATTAGTTTAGGTGAAGTCTCTAAACTGAGTGTGTACCATGAGTGGGTCCTACAAAAGGACTGTAATCCCATCTAGGGTTGCTTCCTGCCCTGCATCCAGTGCTGCCAGGATAGGCTCCAGCCTCCCACAACCCTGAATAGGATTAAGCAAGTATAAGAATTGTTCCAGTCTCTGATCCTAAGTCATCTGTGGAGACCCAATTTTAATCTAATTTTTCTCCAATTTTCAAAAATATATCAAAGCAACTGTACATGTAAAGTACCTTAAGCTGATGTTCACTACAGGAAGGTGCTTTATAAAGGATGTTTGTTCCTGAAGCACCAATGCATTAACAATTTTGAGCCTAATGGAGTATTTCTACAGTTCAATCGTGTACATGGCCAAAGATTAACTCGTCTACTAAAACATGTAGACATACAAGTCTCCAGCATTTTTGGATTATGCTGTATGTTACTTGCTTCTGAACCATCTCAAACAGATGACAAAAACTGTAAAATCAAGCATCGTGCTATCACTTATTGTCTAAATCTGGAGACCAATACACCCTTGGGAGATTTATTCATGCCTGGCTAACAAGTACCAGAACCACAGATAGACTGCAGAATTCCAAAATGGTAGGACTTTACTCAGAGAAAAAGGTTTGACTGTTGCCACCATGGAGTGAATCATATTGCAAAATCAAATAAGGATGGTGCAAGAGAAAGCAGATGTTGTAGAAATTAGTTAGGGTCATTTGAATCCAATCTTTATAAATAATTAAACAAGAGTAAGTTCCCTCTATGTACCTTGGGTGCCCTAAATGTTGACTCAAGAAACGAGGCATTACTCCATCCAGTGTTCCAAGGAGAATTTTCGGGCTAAAGAATTCAGACTGCGACTAATTAAGTAGCATTTCATAACTGGACCTCAAACCTCAATACATCACAGCAGTCTAAACAATGGAAGAGTAGGGACTCTCGATTACCACAGATACATACATGGTCCAAATCAATGTTGGAAAGATCATGTGCAAAATTTTTTAGGATCTTAATGGTGTAGGTCATTTTGATTATACATCCTAAAAGACCCACAAAAAGAGTCATGTTATGTGGAAAAAAAAAAAACAGGATAAAAATAAGCTGTCAAGCATCTCCCTCCTGCTTTACAACAAGACTCCTGTTCACATTGCAAAGGCTGCTCTGTGAAACTTTTTATTCAAAGACATGACACACCCACCCTATTCTTCAGACCTGGCCCTGTGTGCCTACCACCTGTTCCCCCAGGCATCCTCTGCAGGAGATGCTGCGTCAGAGATGAAACACACAAAGTCAGCTACAGAAGAGTATTTGCACATCAAAGACAAAACATTTTATCTGGGTGGCGCAGAAGCTTTGTGAACATTATAACAAGTACTTTAGTGCTCCCATATGTTGACACATAATGCATGCTTGGTTTTACTGCTTTATATCCGATTACGACAGAATCAATATTATATGATCACTTCATATAAAATTGGAATACGCAGGTTTAGCAAACATATGGATAAATTGATTTAACCACTTTATCTATAATCATATCACTACCTTTCATGTAAACTTTTAGTAATATTGTATACTAGCCAACACACGGCGTACCATATGCTGCATAATTATTTATTGATGGGTGAACACTTCCTGAAAGACACAGTTGTCCAAATGGGGTGGGTTTGAGGATACGACTGAGTGAATGAAAAGATGGAACTCTGGACAGAGCAACATACAATTGTCCATGACTGAAAACTGGTTTTGGCAGACACAGGCATATCTTTTTGAAAGTTTGTCCCTGCGCCTTATTAATTGTCATTGCAAAGGCCAATCTAACAGGAAATTGTCTGCGTGTAAAAGTAAAAGGCAAATTTGAATCTGATGGGGTCAGGGAAATCCGGGGAATATGGATAGTTTGTGAGGTAGCAGCTGCGATTGTTTTACACTCTAGTACATTGCGGTGAATGCTGGTAACAGTCAGTCTAGTGCATTTACAGAGACTTCTTGCTGGCATGAGGTTTCTGAGAAGCAGGACGACTGAACCAATTTTAAGTTAAGTTTGAGTTTATGCGGAGCATGCCAGTGGGAGTAAGACTGTTAAGAAATTCTTCGGGGAATGAAAGTTGATCTGCAGGATCGTCTGTGACGATGAAGGCAACGCTGGTGAAAGTTATTTCGTCGGTAGGGATATGTTTCAGTACTTGTTCATTATGGTGTAGCGAGTCTTTGTTGGCGACGCTTAATATAGCTCGCGTACGGAGTTGTTCCGGAGTCACAGTTGAGAAACACTTTAGTGAGTTTTAAGCACAGGGAAAAAAATGAACATTTGAAACATCCGTAATGTAATAAACCACCAAGAAAAGTAACATTGCAACAAAGCACACTACGAACCGATCGCTGTAAACAGAAGTGAAAACAAAATCAAGCCCGGTGCATTCTTTAATTGCTTTCTCTGCCTTATGTGTCCAGCCCCCTCTCTCTCGTGTGTGTGTGTGTGTCTCTCTCATGTGTCTGTGTGTGTTTTTTGTGTGTGTGTGTCTCTCTCTCACTGGCTTGCTCGCTCACTGCACAGGGAATGCACAAGGAGAGACTGAACACGTGCGGAAATCATCGGCACGCACGGCTGCTTAGTGAATTATTGTTGGTGGGCGGGGCCCTGTGAGTTGGCGGGCGTGGCTCTGTCTTGTGTGCATCTTGCTTGCCATGGACGGATTCTGAGAAGCATGACGACTGAACCAATTTTAATTTTGAGTTTATGCGGAGGCATGCCAGTGGAAGTAAGACTGTTAAGAAATTATTCGGGGAATTAAACTTGAACTGCGGGATCGTCTGTGACGATGGAGGCAACGCTGGTGAAAGTTACTTCGTTGGTAGGGATATGTTTCAGTACTTGTTCATTATGGTGTAGCGAGTCTTCATTGGTGACACTTAATATAGCTTGCGTACGGAGTTATTCCGGAGTCACAGTTGAGAAGTCGATGTCACCACATACAGTGGTGTGAAAAACTATTTGCTCCCTTCCTGATTTCTTATTCTTTTGCATGTTTGTCACACAAAATGTTTCTGATCATCAAACACATTTAACCATTAGTCAAATATAATACAAGTAAACACAAAATGCAGTTTTTAAATGATGGTGTTTATTATTTAGGGAGAAAAAAAATCCAAACCTACATGCCCTGTGTGAAAAAGTAATTGCCCCCTTGTTAAAAAATAACCTAACTGTGGTGTATCACACCTGAGTTCAATTTCCGTAGCTACCCCCAGGCCTGATTACTGCCACACCTGTTTCAATCAAGAAATCACTTAAATAGGAGCTGCCTGACACAGAGAAGTAGACCAAAAGCACCTCAAAAGCTAGACATCATGCCAAAATCCAAAGAAATTCAGGAACAAATGAGAACAGAAGTAATTGAGATCTATCAGTCTGGTAAAGGTTATAAAGCCATTTCTAAAGCTTTGGGACTCCAGCGAACCACAGTGAGAGCCATTATCCACAAATGGCAAAAACATGGAACAGTGGTGAACCTTCCCAGGAGTGGCCGGCCGACCAAATTTACCCCAAGAGCGCAGAGACGACTCATCCGAGAGGTCACAAAAGACCCCAGGACAACGTCTAAAGAACTGCAGGCCTCACTTGCCTCAATTAAGGTCAGTGTTCACGACTCCACCATAAGAAAGAGACTGGGCAAAAACGGCCTGCATGGCAGATTTCCAAGACGCAAACCACTGTTAAGCAAAAAGAACATTAGGGCTCGTCTCAATTTTGCTAAGAAACATCTCAATGATTGCCAAGACTTTTGGGAAAATACCTTGTGGACTGATGAGTCAAAAGTTGAACTTTTTGGAAGGCAAATGTCCCGTTACATCTGGCGTAAAAGGAACACAGCATTTCAGAAAAAGAACATCATACCAACAGTAAAATATGGTGGTGGTAGTGTGATGGTCTGGGGTTGTTTTGCTGCTTCAGGACCTGGAAGGCTTGCTGTGATAGATAGAACCATGAATTCTACTGTCTACCAAAAAATCCTGAAGGAGAATGTCTGGCCATCTGTTCGTCAACTCAAGCTGAAGCGATCTTGGGTGCTGCAACAGGACAATGACCCAAAACACACCAGCAAATCCACCTCTGAATGGCTGAAGAAAAACAAAATGAAGACTTTGGAGTGGCCTAGTCAAAGTCCTGACCTGAATCCAATTGAGATGCTATGGCATGACCTTAAAAAGGCGGTTCATGCTAGAAAACCCTCAAATAAAGCTGAATTACAACAATTTTGCAAAGATGAGTGGGCCAAAATTCCTCCAGAGCGCTGTAAAAGACTCATTGCAAGTTATCGCAAACGCTTGATTGCAGTTATTGCTGCTAAGGGTGGCCCAACCAGTTATTAGGTTCAGGGGGCAATTACTTTTTCACACAGGGCCATGTAGGTTTGTATTTTTTTTTCTCCCTAAATAATAAAAAACACCATTTACAAACTGCATTTTGTGTTTACTTGTGTTATATTTGACTAATGGTTAAATGTGTTTGATGATCAGAAACATTTTGTGTGACAAACATGCAAAAGAATAAGAAATCAGGAAGGAGGCAAATAGTTTTTCACACCACTGTAGTTGTTGAACGGGATCAGAAATAAAAGGAAAACAATGTGAAGGTAATGTTGCAGGTGTTCCATTTTTCCCGTCTTGCGAAATCTTGTTTGTGAGGAAGAGATGTCATATTTGTCGTCAGTGTAAGTACATGCATGCAGCCAGAACCAAAGAGAACAATGAAAAGTCAATGTGGCTCAGAGGTGCATGTGGACTGTAGCAGAGACGAAAGTGACTGAGACGGTGTTTGGTGAGGTGCTGCGTGCCTCGAGAGCGAGGGTGGACTCGGGAGGAGGGTTAGAGTTGGCGGGCGGGGCTCTGTCGTGCGTATCCCATAGTCTCTGTCTTGCGTGCCATGGTTGGCTGCTTAGTGAATTGTTGGTGGGCGGGGCTCTGTCTTGCATGCGTCTTGCTTGCTTTACACACTGGCTCATTGAATTACCAAGACACAACAGACTTTAAATTCAGTTTCTTTTCCACTAGATCACACTGCCCGACTGACCAAAAACCAAAATGTTTTAAAGCTCCTATCCAATAACCTGTCAATTAATACATTCACCATTACCCTTTAAAACCAATGAGTGCCTTCTGTGACGGACAGCTGGGTTCAGTGCCTGGCGGGGACGCCCCTACTGTGTATGTTCCGGGGGAGCAGCCACGGACTGTTCAATACCTCCCCCGGGAAGCTTGGTGGCAGCCTCCCTGGTGGCCAATGATTCCCCAACCCGGCGCGTGGCTCCATGGGAGATGGAGTCCTCCATAGCCTGGTTGGGGGCTCGGATGGCCGCCAGGGGGAGGTGCATGGAGTCAGCAGCCCGGCTGGTCAGATCTTCAGCCCCACCTGGAAGGGCAATTAGGGTCAGGTGATCAAGAATCTGGAACGCTTCCGGGTGGGGTATAAAAAGGGCCAGCCACCACCACTCGGGAGAGGCAGAGTCGGGAGGAGGAGGACTAAGCCTGAGGAGGAGTGGTGGTGCCAGAAGGAGTATTGGAGTTAGTGAGAATATTTGTGAGTGCTTTGGGACTGTGTTGAGCCTGTGGGACACGGGGAAGGCGTGCCCTACGGCTGAAGAAAAATAAAGGAGTGTGCTTTATTTAAGTACGTGCCTCTGTCTGAGTCTGTGCCGGATCGGGCGCTACATAGCGCCGTTCACACTTCATAAGGATTAACATTCAGTTTAAAAGCAGCCTTAAACACTACTACATAATAGCCATCTTCCAATGCTGATCAAATATAAGGAGGCCAATCTGGCAGCTATTTTCCCATTTACATTAATTGTTTTTCTATGTCTGTTTATTCACCCCAGTCACAATGCATTAAGGGTTTTAGCAATTGGTGGCACAATGGTTAACAGTACTGCTTAACAGGTCCTTAAGACCAGACTTGAATCCTGACCTACTCAGTATCTATTTGAATTTTCCATTTTCCACATGGCGGAATGGTGGCTTTGATGCTAGGGATCTGCACAGGCAATCGGAAGGTTGCCGGTTTGAATCCCGTAAATGCCAATAGGGACTCTGCTCTGTTGGGTCCTTAAGCAAGGCCTTAACCTACAATTGCTGTGCGCTTTGAGTAGTGAGAAAAAGCACTATATAAAGGCAATGTATCATCATCATCATAAATTGATTTCTTTCTAGGTACTCTGCTTTTCCATACATCCAGAAAATGTGTCTGTGAGGTTAATTTACAACTCTATGAGTAGGCAAGTGTACTGTGCATGAGTGTGCCCTGGGTTGGCTTTTTGTTTGCAGAAAATGCTGCCAGCATAGACTCAATAGGCAACGTGCCATTGAGTTAATTTAGTAGGAGTGAAAATTAATGGATGGCTTAGGTTCTCCAGGTTGTAATGCTACCCATATTTTCTTATTAGTGGAAGGTTCTGTATTCAGGACTCACTGACTTGGCCAGATGTCTATGCAACTCTCTATATACTCATCAACTACATCTGGATAAAAAAAGACACATATATCAGGATGTTATTCATAGACTTTAACTCCGCCTTCAACACAATCATCCCTCAAAAGCTGGTTGTAAAACTGAGCAGGTTGGGCATGAACACCACTCTCTGCAATTGGATCCTGGACATCTTGACAGAGAGGCCCCAGTCATTTTGGAAGGGCTGCAACACTTCCAGCATCATCACACTGAGAACTGGAGCACCGCAGGGCTGCGTGCTTAGTCCACTGCTGTTCACCCTGCTGACTCATGACTGCACAGCCACGCACAACACCAACCACATCATCAAGTTTGAGGATGATATGACGGTGCTGGGTCTGATAAAAAGGGATGATGAAACAGCATACAGAGATGAGGTGGAACGGCTGTCTGCATGGTGTGAAAACAACAATCTATCTCTCAGTGTCGAAAAGACAAAAGAGATGATTGTGGGCTTTAGAAAATCACATCCTGCCCACATCCCACTCAGCATCAACGGTTTAGATGTGGAGACTGTTAGGAGTACCAAGTTCCTCGGTGTGCACATAACTGAGGAACTTACGTGGACGCATAACACCTCATCGCTAATCAAGAAAACCCAGCAGAGACTACACTTCCTGAGGTGGCTGAAGTGAGCAAGTCTTCCCCCTTCCGTCCTCAACATTTTCTACAGAGGCACCATTGAGAGTGTTCTGACCAGCTGCATCACAGTCTGGTATGGCAACTGCAACATATCAGACCGCATGTGCCTGCAAAGGATAGTGAAGACAGCAGAGAACTTTATTGGGGTGCCTCTCCCTTCACTACAGGACATATTTTACAAACGCAGTGTCCACAAGGCCTGCAGCATTATGCAGGACCCCTTACACCCCTCACATGGACTTTTCACTCTTCTGCCATCCAAAATAAGATACCGCAGCATCAAAGCCAGATCTGCCAGGCTGCAGGAGAGTTTTTAACCCAAAGCTGTTAGACTCCTTAACACCATGCTGCCTCCTGGGATCTTTCACACTGCCTCAACCACCTCTAAAAACAGAACTTTTATACATGCAAGCCACTTTCCTGCAAAGACAAGTGTGCATGTAGAAATCTCATACTCATCTTTAAGTATTTTGCACACTGCACTTTGACATTCTTTGATATCCTTCTGCTGTGAAACATTCTGACTGGTCATTGTTTACACATGTCTTAAACAACTATTATCATACACTAATATTTTCTGTATTATTTATATCTATTACATATTTATTGACTATATTTATTTATCTAGATTGTATAATACCATACTTTGCATCAATGTTCATATTGCTTACTACACATCAATATTGCTGCTACTTCTTTATCTGGTTTGTGTTTTAATTTTAAATCTTAATTTAATTTTAAATTTTGTATTTTCACTTCTTTTTGTTACACTGTGGACCCTTAGCTTCGCAATTTCGTCTCTCTGTATACTTGTACATGGTTGAGATAACAAAGTTTGCTTTGACTTTGAAATTATTGTTTTTGATAGAAACTGATGGCTTTTGTCATCAAGATACCGTTACATTGATTTTAATAATACAGCCAAGACGTTACTAGTGTTGCTAATGGCTATTAATGTTTGAAATGACTGATTTCTAATTTATTAATCACAATTCACTGCAAAACCTCATTTTTGAACATCCATTCCTCAATTGTCCCAATAGTCAACACCTTTAGTTTATCCTTAGTTATTACTTTGACACATTTCCTGAGGAAGCTATTTCATTTTAACTATTTTTGAACCCAGAACTGGGACCTTGCAACCTAAGTAACAGAATAACAGGTTTTAGCAGTGCTAATGCAGTTACAAAGGTTTCTCCAATAACCAATTAGCATTTAAAATGACTAATTACAGATAAGGGAGATGACCATCATGACACTTAAGGAATGGCTGCTGAAAATGGGTCTTTGCAGTCATATGTGAATAATTAATTAAAAAGTAAGTTATTTCAAAGAATAAGTTACTTTAGCAATGCTAGCAATATGGCAAATGCAAAAAAATACTGCCATACGACTGAACCTCGGACGACAGTGCCTGAGGCGAAGCCTCTGATGTTGCACCATGGCGGGTGCTTTGCTTACTTGACAGGGTGAAGATCGGAGTATCCATATTACTATCCGAGAATGCTAAACCGGATGATGGACGCAGGCACATCCGGCCATGGGCCGTAGCTGCAAAAAGACGTACTGCGCAGGCGCAAAAAGAGTCCGCGAGAGTCGGCTGAGGAGCCGAGAAAGGCGGACAAAAGAGGGCGAGAGAGGCGGATGAGGGGCCGCGAGAGGCGCAGGCGCAAAAAGAGTCCGCGAGAGTCGGAGAAAGGCGGAGAAAAGAGGGCGACAAAGGCGGATGAGGGGCCGCGAGTGGCGGACAAGACCACAGAAAAAAGGAGTGAGCACATACAAAAAGGAGAAATGAGGCGCAAAGTCAAACGCAGGAAAAGCACGAAACACATTGCACACGAAACTAGACCCGAAAAAAAAAAAAAAAAAAAAAAAAAAAAAAAAGAGGCTCGCGCACAACAGCAAGGCACCCCCCCCCCTCCCCCTACAGGCACCGGACGGGACACACACCAAGAGGGGGATTCAACAAGCCCATGGAACACAAAAAAAAGAACAAAAAACCACCCCACAGACCCTTCAAGCAAGGGACGGGACACACACAAAGAGGGGGATTCAACAAGACACAGGAACACAAAAAGAAAGAAGACGCTCGCGCGACAACAATCCTCAACCCCCCCACCCCCCCTCGCACACACACACACACACACACACACACACACACACACACACATCCATAAGAAGTGACACCCAAAGCCACATATTCTAAAGTGAACATCAACACCTTCACACTAGACAGCATAGGTGTCAGCATTGGTGGATCTCCTTACAATAAAGCACTATTAACCGTTCAACTGCAGAAAAAGAAACATATTAACAGTGACTGCGATCCTTCTTATTACTTATCCATATTTCGCATGCTGAGAAAGAAACAAGTCATGAATACACGGTCACGGGTACAAAACGAAAAGGAAAGGATAACAGGAACAAACACACGAAGACGAAAGAAACAACAAAATAGACGGCTATGCAGCATAGGTGGATCTCATTACAATAAGGCACTATTAACCGTTCAACCGCAGAAAAGGCTCCATATTAACAGTGAGTGCAATACTCCTTATTACTTATCCATATTTCTAAAAGAAAAAATGTCTCGACTCCAAAAACGCAAAGCTCAACTAAAGCTTCTAACTAACGATGTACCTAAAAGTAAAAACTTTATGAACTGCATTAGATTCTACAATAGTTCATTTGCTTTTGCATATACCGGAGTAAATATCAGGCCACCAAAAGGCAATGGCCCATACTACTTTCGCATATGTGCACAAATACTGCATCGCATTGGAACAGTGCACCCTGAAACAAATCAACAACGCAAATATGCACAAATCTACATCCTAGATCCACATGACGCAAACTATCAATCAAAGTGCTGCATCGCAACAGGCACGGATTCAAAACGAAACACCTCCCGTCTCAGACATACGTTAATGGCAGCGAAGGCTACAACGGGCTTCTCACACAGCACAGGCAAATCGATTACAGCTCCAAAACAACACGTCCCAAATACTACACATGCAACAACACGCCTCTCAAACGGCACAAGAAAAACATACACCAGTAAAATTCATTCGGATTAATGAATGTCATTTGCAATCATTGTCATTCACTTCACTTCCCTGAAGAAACAACTGGAAATACAAGTTATACATTTACACGTTGTTGTCAAAAGGGTCAAATTAGACTGCCTTCTTTACATTCATATACTGAATATCTACAGAGGCTTATAACTGACGATGTACCTGAAAGTGAAATCTTTATCAACTACATTAGATCCTACAAATCGGTATCCACTATGAACATTAACGGTGGCACTGCACGTGACATCCGTCTTGAAAAAATGTTGTTTATTGATGAATGTTCAATGGCATGAAGTCACTTACTCAACACCATTCATAAACTTCTACAAACGTTTATGAATAATAATATTCGATTTGAAGGAAAGGTACTTTTATGAGGAGGAGATTTTAGACAGTGATTAGCTATTCTTCCAGATGCCATGCACTCAGCTATTGTTCAGTGCACCTTAAAATACGCAGACAATTGGCATTGCTTTCAAAAGATACAGTTAGTAAAAAAGATACGATGTCCAGAACCAGATCATAACAATTGCTTATTACAACTGAGAGATGGTACACTCACCAATACAGATGGACTTCAGGCACATATTATTACAATTCCTCAAGCCTTTATCTGCGACGACTTAGTTACAGAGACATTTCGAACAGCAATCTCATTAGACCAAATGCCCCTTTTAACACAACGCACTATATTATGTCCAAAAAATATTAATATGGAAAACATTAATACCCAAGTCATTCCATTACTTCCTGGAGAGACACAACTCTTTCTAAGCTCTGACAAACTTGACTCTGATCACAACAATAACCATCTTAAATGACCTTACAAGTTCTGAGCTGGAATTACCTTTTACACTTAAACGGCGTGTACAAAGAAATTTTCAAATAAACCTTTACACTGTGCCACACACTTTATTGTTTGCTTTCTATTTGCATCATCTACACCGTCACACTATTCTATATCTCATTCATACATCACGCTCTTTGTCATTCCCAACACCAGGGTTTGGCGAGCGAAGCGAGCAGGGGGCAGAGCCCCCTAGTTATATACATAGATCTGAATTGCAGTCAGATTATTTGGGTGGTCACCTACCAGGGAAGGCCACACATCCATTTTATACAATAATAATTCATTACATTTATATAGCTACACACATACATACATACACATACACACACATTATGTAAAATTTTTGATATATGTTGCCCTACAGGTACCTTTAGCGCCTTTCCTTGGTATCCTCGTGTGTCTGAACCTCACTTGACTGGTTTTCCCTCTCTCGATCATGTTCTCATAACGCCTGCTTCTCAGACTATCATTTCGATACACCTTGCATCTGCTTTTATATTTTGTCTTTAAAGGTGACTTTCAGCATGTTGCTACACCTTTACTCCTCCTCCTCATGTGTCTCACCTTCAAATTCCTCTTTGGACTGCATCATCAAAACCAAAGTGGCCAATCAGATTGCTCACAGGGCACACACTGACAGACAAACTTTAGTGTTTTATTACAATGCAGATAGATAGGCACTACATAGCAAATAGTATATCATAGACAGAAAAAAAACATATTACTACTATACATAGACAGTCAGATAGATAGGTGGTAGTGCTGCTGCCTTGTAAACAGGGTTCACGTCTCAAGTCCTAAATCGTGTGTGTTTGGGGGTGGTGAGTGTCTGCATGTTCTGCCCGTGACCACATGGGTTTCCACCCACAGTCCAGAGACTTGCAGGTTTATTGGTCTGGCAATGCTTAACTGACCCATTTGTGTGCGTTCACCCTGCGCTGGACTGACACCCTGTCCAAGGATTGCTCCTGCCTTGCACCCCATGCTTACTGAGACAGGCTCCAGCTTCCCTGCAACTCACCTCTGGCCATACATACAAACATAAACTAGCCTGAACAAGAAAAAGAAACGTCTGTACACTGAAAAACACGTAAGCCGATGTTCAAAGCATACGAAAAGTAGGCAGTATGTTTTCAAACAGTTGTCATCGTACTGGATAGATCATTTAAATTTGCGCAAACTGAAACCATTCATTGAGCTAATACAGCAGTGACTGACGAACCCAGGAAAAGAGCAAGTGGTCTGACCAAACTAGCCCTGGATGCTCACCCCAGTTCACCTTCTTCACTATAAGTACCAGCCCGTTCTCTAATTTGTCCGTTTCAGTATCCTCACCAACCCTGGCTTCTTCCCAAAGTGTAACTTGATTAAACAGCAATACCTCAGGCGACTTCAGATGGAAACGCTAATCAGAGTCCAAGAGCAGCCCAAAGGGAGTGCAGCCACGGGACCGGACAAGCAAGATGGTAAGGCAAAACAGGAAACAAGCAGCCAGCAGGACGGGAGTAGTGGCCGAGCATAATCTTACCTAGAGTTTTATGGTTCGACGACCTAGGCGCGCGACACTGACAGCTGTCTGACTTCAAACGAATCGAGAGGGTTATATTTGGAGTCAACTACAAACGTGATATTAATTAAAAAGAAGAAACTGGCATCTGTTGCGCTGTGCTCATTTTCATATTTACGATTTGAAAAACTCAGGGTGCACTGTTAGCAATCCAGCATGTTAGCGCTATTACCTTGCCTGAACTCGAGGAAACAGACATAAGTCTATTGAAGTTCACGAAGAACGAGTTTGTACAGATAAAACTACGATAGAAAATGCGCGTTTACTGCTTTTGGGTCATTAGGAGTGCTAAGGTGGGGATGGATAACTAGTTTATAACCTGTGATGACTGAAATTTTAATTATCCGTTTACAGTTGCCCGCCAGTGTTTGAAGTGGACGGAATCCATTGGGACAGTTCCGTTACTTCTAAATTTTTAATTAAAGCGTCCCCTCACTTCTTATACCGTCCCGTTGTTTTCAATAATAGGCAGCGTGCTTGTTGTGTGCTTTCAATTTTAAGATTAGAAGATCCTTTGTCACTTGTTTGTCAAATCCTTGGATGATACGTCAACTTTAAATGCAGCAGGCATTCTCAGATTGGCGGATTATGATAAAGTGGGATGGGCTAATTGGTCCGTGTTTAGTATTGTGTATCCTGTCGACTAAAACACACTCATGAGCCGCTTATCCTGGGGAGTCTTCCAAATGCCAAATTGAATATGCCGCGATATAAACGCTGCCCTACCGCCGCCCGTTGTCTGGGTCACGGGAACATCTCCAAAACAACAAATATAATTTGCCTTCGTCCTAACTACCTCTTGTCTGCGCTTTAACTGTTCGCTCTCTTTTCAACCTGATGCTGTCTTCCTCTCGCTCCAGCACAAACTACACTTTCCCCCACCCCATTTCTCCACGCCTCCATTAATGAATTAACCCTGTTCCCAGTCACTCAGCACTCTCTCTAGGGAGGTGCCCCAAGCCCTTACAAAAAGTGTTCCCCAAGACTCCACCCCAACACTGCTTCCACTCCCTACAGCCCATGCAGTGGCAACACACGTCACAGTAGCAGTGTACGGGGAACTTCAATATTCCGTAAAATGTGTTGGGGGGTGGGGGCTATTTTTATTGTGTGTTTTTAATCCCACTAGAAATTCTGAAGAAACTTAAGGGGCATTCTAATATTCACAAATATGTTCAAAATTGTTGATTATATTATCAGAAAGACACCATACCCATTCTGCTGCACATTTTCCTAATACAACAATAGGATGAAAAAGAAAAGTAAAAGAATTCCAATCTAGTAATGTAAAACATCAAATTGACCATAACTGCAGGCGCTTTGATCATGGGAAAGGCACAATATAAATAAAGAATGATTGCAGCGCTGGTGCCAGGTTCCAGAATGGAATCTTTGCTCTTTAAATGGCTTTTTTTAGGTGGTAAAAGGACCATTTGATGTTGTCACACTAGATGGAATTCTGTTTATACAATATTGCAGGCTTGCCATTTACATAAGCTTCCAGCCGCTGGCTTCAAAGCTGCTCATTTGCAAGATGGAATGCCAATTTATCCCATGGGTGACTCAACCCCGGCTGATGTAAGTTGTCAGCACTGTTACTTAGCCCTCCCTTCAAAGTTACGGTCTCCAGTGATCATTTCCAGTTACTTGAAAAGGTGCACAACTCTATCATACGGCTGGGTATACGGCTGGGTGGTCTTCATGTCTTGAGTGCTTTGTTATTAAGTGGTGCAGCAAAGATGTTGAGTGCTGCGTTGACAGATGGTGGAACATGGATGTTGAGTTATGTGTTGCCATTTGGTGCAGCAGAGATGTTAAAATTATTCACTTCTGTGCGGTGATCTGCTGAAGTGGGCAGGCGAGCTTCTTTGTGTGGAGCTGCAGATGTACCAGTTTCTCTGCTGTTTTCTTTCACTGAACTGACGCTGCAAATACTGTTCCAGGTCCAGATCACAGCTTTGAGGATCTCCCTTCTTTGTTGCTGTGTAACATCTCTGCAATCTGCCTTCTCCTTTGCTTGCATAGTTTTACACATGGCTCCTGCTTCACATGGCTCATCAGGAGTCAGTGGCAATTCAGTCTGCCACACTTTGTCCCAGCTCCATAAGCCAAAAGTTCCATCAGATGGTGCATTACCAGGCCAATGGACCTTAGCAGGTGGAGAAGTTGGTGGAGCTGCAGAGGTAGCAGTGTATCAGTTGTCTTCCCTCTGGTACTGATGCTGCAAATGGCATTCCAGGTCCCTGATCTCAGCCTTGAGACTCTCCAGCAACTCCTCAAAAGTAGGTCCATTGCAATCTCTGTGGTACTCTGCACTTGTTAGGTCTTCTTTTCATCCCATTTCTCACACCAATTTAGTGCCGGCACCAAGTGCTAAAATGGAACCTTTACTCTGTAGAATGGCTCTTATAGGTGGCTTGCTACCCATAAAAGGACGACTCACCATCACCTCAATGGATTCATTCTGTTTGTGACTTTGCAGCATTGCTGTTTTTATGGTGTCCCTGCCACTGGCTCTGAAGCTGCTTATTTCTTTGATGGAATGCCAGCTCATACTATGGGTGACTCATCCTTGGTTGATGCAACTTGTCAACGCCATTACATTATTAATTATTATTATTATAAATCAGAATTTTCTCCATAAACTATTAACTATAAAGTCTATTGTGGGTTATATATTCAGAAAATTGACAGAGATGATCATCTGGTAACATAAATGACCATTTTTTGTTGATTAGACTTTCTGAAAGGAAAAGTAAAATGATTGTAATCCAGAACCCAGAAATACTTGTACTATGTAAAATGACTTTATATGTATTGGGACTTCTCAGAAATAACAACAACACAAAAATAATAATTAAAAAAAAGTTTCTTTCTCATTGTTGTTAGTGTTTGGGTTTTACAGTAATTTTTATTTTTTGATCCCATATTCTGAGTGACTTTTGATCTTTCTGGCAGAATCAGAAGAAGTTTTCTCATCCACATAGATTTATTACTCTTGACTTCTCCAGATTGTTCAGCAGTTCTTGTTGATACACTTACTGTGGTATAGATTTTTTTACAGATTGAAACAGCATTGTAAACACTAAATATGTATCAGATTCTTTGAATACTGTATAACCAATTTTGCTTGGGCACAATTTTTTGTTCAAGAGTAAACATAGTGAAATATGTTGAGCTTTGTCAGTAGTTTGACTAGTAAATTTGAAACCCAACAATGGTCTTTTTTGTCTCCATGCCAGTAGACACAGTCTCACAGTTTTGCTTGGTTGCAGTATATATCCATGGTAGCATATCCTTCTGAGAAAAACTAAATAAACAATCTGTCAGGAATGTCAAGAGAGAAGCAATGACACCATTGCCTTTTGATATTATTTGCATTTTCGAAATTCTTAACAGCATCTACCTTCTGTCCATTCACAAATTCAGTCTGTTCTTGTTATCCAAAGGTGTTTACTAGGCAAGTCTGATTTTTGAAGGTTAGAGTAGTCCCTAGAACATTAGAAACATTTAGGCCAAAAACAAAGCTTACCAGTCCCATCCACTTAACTCCTCCAAAATAACATCAAGTCCAGTTTTGAAGGTCCCTAAGGTCCTACTGTTTACCACACTACTGGGTAACTTATTCCATGTACTGTATCTATGGTTCTCGGTGTAAAGAAAAACTTCCTAATGTTTGGGGTAATTCATCCTAACAATTTTCCAACTGAGTATCTGTGTTATTGTTAAACTTACTAAACTAAGTTGATCCTTCTTCTATAATAAGATAATGTTTGCCATTGTCCAGTCCTTCTGAATATCCCCAGTGCAGAATGACCTCCTAAAAATAAGCATCAAGGGTTTATATATGTACTAATTAACTTCCTTATGAGCTTGAGGATAAAATATTATCTGGCCGTGGTGATTTGTTTGATTTCAGCCTATCTAATCCGAGCAGCACTTCTCTCTCTACAATTTCCAAATCACTCAATTCGTAGTAGTCCCTGTTACTACTGGGAGGTTATCTACTTTGTCATGTGAACACCTCAAAAATGTGAGTTTAGAGTATCTTCTATTGTATCTTCTATTTTGCTCTGTATATTTAAATTACCCTTTACTATTCATGATGTACTTCACCTCCTCCATGACGATCTTTCACTACTAAAATATTGAAAGAATCTTTTTGGGTTGTCGTTTGCCTTATCTGCTATATTCCTGTCTAACTGTCTTTTAGCTTCCCTATTATCCTTCTTGATGTTTGCCCTCATGCTCTCATATGCGCTATGGTTAGCATTAGAGTTATTAGTCTTTACACCTTATACAGCTGCTTTTTTCCCTTGTGCTTCCTTTGCAACACCTTATTAACCTACTATGGCTTTTCTTTTTAATGCCCTACTAATTTCATATTAGGGATGTGCCTATTCTGCATTACATGTAATTTAAATGTTTTTAAACCTGTTCTGCTGCTCTTCAACTATCTACACATTTAAAAGCTTCTCCCAGTTTAGGTGTTTTAACATACTTAACTTAGTGTATTACCATGTGTACAGCCTTGCACACTTGCCTATACCTTTTGCTACTGTTATTTAATACTTTGTGAGATCTGCTTTCATTGGGCACACATTTGGCTTTCAGTGCTCTCCGTATGTATCTTACCCGTGTTTTCTTTGACCTAACAGTTAGAAAGATAGAACTTAATTTTTTCCCCAGGGAAAATTTGGCTTTTAACAGAATCACTTGAAATAAATAAATACATAAATAGATAGGTAAGTAAATATTAAATAAATACACACACACACACACTTTTCTGTGAACACACACTGGAATAACTATAAAGCAAGAAAATTCAAAAGAAAGAAAAGTTATGACTTGGCTGTCCCAGTCCCAGTGAGTTGTTATGCAGCTTTATTGCTGTTGGTTGCATTTCTTGGTACACTTCTGATGAATGATTTGTTGGCTGAAAGTACTCAGTGTTAGTATGTCAGAGATAAACAGTGCAGAATCAATCTGCCAATCCTGTTGAGTTTATTCCACAGTAGAATGTGGAAAATAGTTATTTTATAAATTTATAATACTTTGTGAAAGTGAGGAACATCTGATAACCATGTGCATACATTACAGCTACACTACCAGTCAAAAGGATTAGAACACCTCAGTTTTTATGGAAATATAACGCAGTTTAATATCTTAATGCAGTGCTTCCCAAACTCGGTCCTGGGGACCCATTGTGGCTGCAGGTTTTTGTTCCAACCAGATACCTAACCAGTGAAAACACTTAACAACACTGATCTCATTTAATTAGCTGGAATTTTTATTTCTCTTATTCTATATTCACAAAAGCACAGCAACATGATTTTTACATTTATAAGACAGTTAGAAATATTTCTGCTTTTGCTAGAAATTTAAATGTTTAACTCTCTTTTGTTGATTTCATTATATGTTGCCCATTCCCTGTGCAGTTTTCCCACTTTTTGTATCTTGTTAATGACAATTATAAACGAGCAGAGCAGACACGCTGGCAAACAACACAGAGTAATCAAAGGCTGCAACTGCTTTAGCGTCAGACCCTCTAATTAGTAAATAATGGATTAATTAAAGAATTAGAACACCTGGAAAGAAGAACAAAAATCAACATGAAAATACTGTTAAAAAGAAAAAAAATACATTATTCCCATATAACTGCTTCGTACATTTAAATTTTTTTTTTTTACCAAATTTTTTTATTGCTCCCAAAAACAGAACTTGGGAAATACCAGTTCACTTAATTCGCCCAGGAGTCCCATTAAAAACAGAAGCTGGTTTAAAACAAAATCCTGCAGCTACAGTGGGTCCCCAGGACCGAGTTTGGGAAGCACTGTCTTAATGTTTCATGAAATCAAGGCCAAGTACAAATAAACAGTGGCAAATAGTAAAAAAAAATTAGTCAAGGAATCATTAAGTGTACAAAATTTTATTTCAATTTTTGATTGATCAAAATAGCTACCTTTTGCTGATAGTACAGCCAAACTGTGGTAACCCTTTTGATTCAGAATGCCAGTCACTCTGTGCATGTCATCAACTCTGTCTCAAGCAAAAGACCCCCAGACTATCATACTTCCTCCTCCATGTTTGACGGTAGGCGTCACACACTGAGAAACCATCCTTTCACCAACTCGAATGGCATACAAACGCTCTGCATGATGATTTCAAAGATTTCAAATTTGGATTCATCGGTCCATAATACTTATGGTATTTCAAGCCCGTATTTTGTCTTTTAAGGAACTAGGGGGCTTCGCTTGCCAATCCCCGTGTTTGGTTTTCCAGATACTGTACACACTTTTAAGATTTTTTTTTTCTTTGAATTGTTTCTATTTCATTAGTTTCACTTCATTTCAGAACTTCTGTAAAAATAATATTTGGAGTCTTTGGAGTCCCAATATGCTGAATCTTTTAAATGAGGTCAGTGAGACATGTGTTTAATGACTTTGTACCATAATTCAGGATAGGTTTCTCTGTTAATAATTTTTTTTGCAAAGTAACCAATAAATGCATGTGAGGTAAACCCTATTTTTGAAATTCTCTGACTTAAACTTCAAAGCCTTACAATATTTACATACTTCTGACATATCACCTACTGTATGTGCATATATTTGATCTCTATTCGCCTTTTCGTTATTTCTCAGAGTAATAATTTCCCTTTGTTTACGCTAATACGATGTTTGCTGTCTTTGTTTTGACACTGTCATTTTTTCTGCTTTCATATTCTGTATTTTACTTAGCATGTGTATTGCGCCTACGTTTTTTTTTTTTGAGTCTTTTGAATTCCAGTTTTCATTATCTCTAACCTGCTCTGCATGTGTTTGGCCCTTTTGTTTTTTAACCTCTTTATGACGTTTCACTTTGTTTTCTACTCTGTCTTTTATTTCTGACCTCGCTTTGTCCTGCTTTTTTTTAATGACACCTGGTCCGTGGTGATTATTTTCCCTTTTTCAAGTAATAATTTCTGTTTGTTTACACTACTGCGATCTTTACTTTCTTTTTTTTTATACTTTCTTATTTTCCTACTTTTATACTCTTTAACTTTCTCCACATGTGTATCACACTGGTGTTTTTTTTTTGAGCCTTTCAAATTCCACTGCTTTCTTAATCTCTAACCTGCTCTGCATGTGTATAGCGTGAATGTCTTTATAAAGTTCTACTTTGTCTTTTACTCTCTGTCTTTTAATTCTGAGCCCGATTGGATGTGCTTTTTTCAATTCTACTTGTTCCGGGCTGATAATTACTTTCCTTATTTTCTGAATTTACACCTAGATTATTATTTTTCTTTTTTGCTCTTTTTTCTCTCCAACGCTTTTGAGTCTCTTTTCTCCGTGCTTCTTTCTTCTTCGCTTAGTCATCGATGTTTCATTCATAACGTATTGTCCTTATACGCTTTATATGCGCTGAGACCCTGGATCTGTGTGTGCTTAAATCCTTTAGACGACTGAATGTTTTGCTGCCCGTTGTCTTATTTGATATTGGTTGTAAGTACGGCGTGTCTTGCAAGAATCTCATGTTCTATGTAATCGCGAGACAGTCCTGGGTCAATCTCTTGGCCCAAGTCTCATGTTTAAGGTCCCCATGAGACGCTCTGTGGCCATTTTCTTTTGTCTCGCAGGTCTTTTAAGTGTCTTCTGTGATCTTAACATGAAGATCACATCTCGTCTCTCGTCTTTCTCTCACAGGATTTTTTTTTATAATAGAGAGATGGCTTTCTTCCTGCTACTCATCCTATCAAACCTGTAGCACAAAGTCTCCTCTTCACAGTAGAAACTGAGACTTGCTTTATTCCACCACTGTTAAGCTGTACTTGAAGCTGTTGTGCTGCGAGGCTCCTGTGATCCCTGGTGACCCACAGAAACTTGTCTTCTGATTGGCTTGAGACTTTGCGCCTGCCAGATCTCCTCATATCAGAGTTTCTTCCAGTTTCCATTTGTATTGTGTGGGACACCACTGTCCTCACTGACATTTTGATTTTTTTTTGCAATTTCTCTAAATGAAAGGCCTACACTTCTAAGGGTAATAATGCTCTGTCTCATTTCATTTGTTAATTGCCATTTACATTATCATTGTAAATTACAACTGTCTAGGGTGTAGTAACACAGTCTATTCCAACTCTGCTTTAAGACAGGCTAGAGGGTTTTTAAGTAATCAACAGAAGTTGCGACATCTGTGCAATTTTTTGCTTCAATTTGCAAGGCTTCATTTGCTGCAGAACATCTGTAGTGTATAAATAATTAGTTGTTCCCTGAAGAAGGCCCATGTGTAATATTCTGATATTTGCTTTTTCAGTTTTTGCTAACTTTAAATTTAAAATTGGCAATTTACCGCTTACATTTTCACCATTTTAGGTCATTCATTACATTTCAGCTGATTAAAGGTGAAGTAAAACTGGAAAAACTGAGGTGTTCTAAAACTTTTGACAGGTAGTGTACCTTCTGCATCATAAAGTGATACAAAGCAACAAGACTAGCAAACAAGTATTTATTTTACATTTTATTGTTTAATTAAAGCAATAATTATCATAGACCATATTTTATTTTCATATGAGACAGTGAAAAGTTATATAAGAAAGTACATTGCTTGTTGCATTTTCCCTGTTTTTTACAATGGAAATGTGCGGCACATGTAGGCTTAGAAGTGGTCAGTTAGGTCTGAACAGGAGAAAACGGCATTAAGGGGAAAAAAATAAGGGGAAAGGGGCAAGGGCCTGAGCCACTGTAGCCATCCCTTTGTGCTCATCTCCTACTGGAAAGCAGTTTATAGAAGTCACAAAAATCACTTAGCCCAACTATAAGTCAAGGACATAAGATGTCAAATGATTGGAGTAAGTGTACCGTCTTCTGTAGTGGCACAGACAGAGCCAGTTTGTAATTTGCACTAAGAAAAAAGAGAAACATTCACAAAGAATCAAAAGCCTTAATAATTCTCCAAGAAAGTATTTACAAAATGTATCTTATATAACTGTGATTGTTGTCTGTATTTTTTTTTACATAACCAACATGATTACTTCAATCTTTTTAGAGGTTTGAGTTTCTAGAAACCACTGTTGCTGTGTCCCACAACTTCTTTTTTCCACTTCACACACTGGCGGTGATTACAGTATACAGTTAAGAGTTTATCACAGGGCTGTGAAAAAAACATTTGCCCACTTCCTGATATTCTCTGTTTTTGTGTCTATTTTGTACAATGAAACAAAATTCAGTATTAAAGAATGGGAAATCTGAGTGAACCCACAACGCAGTTTTTAAATGATCATTTCCCTTTTTCAAGGAACAAAGTTATCTAACATCTCCATTACTCATATAAAAAAGTAATTACCTCCATAATTTTAAAACTGGGTTCGCAGCAACAATTACAACTATGATGTCAATCTTTTTGACATAAAATATTTCGTGTGATTGTTGTAAAAGCTTAGCCCATTTTTCTTTGTAGAGTTGCTTTAATTCAGACACATCGGTTGGTTTATGAGTGTGAACTGCTTGTTTCTGAACCCGCCACAGCAAAACTACTGGGATTAAGTCAGAATTTTGGTTAGGCCACTCCAGAACATGAATTTTGTTTCTTTTGAGTTGTTCAATTGTAAATTTTCTTTTGTATTTTGGGTTATTGTCCTGATGCATAAGTTCTGGTAAAGTGCAGAGTTTTTGGTTTCTTCAATAATGGCAGATTTTCCAGGTCCTAAAATAGTAAACATCTTTACACCATCATGCCACCACACCCATGTTTTATTGTAGAGATGATGTTCTTGCTGTTGATTGCAAGCCAAATCAGGCCCCATATCATTCAAAGAGTTCTACTTTTGACTTGTCTGTCCATAGCTCATTATTCCAGAAGGCTTTGAGGTGATCTAGGTGTTCTTTGGCAAATACACTAATGTTACTCTTGGATGGCAGAGGCTTTCGCCCTGCTACTGTTCCCATTATTCCCATTTTGATTCTTATCTCTTTCTCATGATGGGGTCATGTACAATGACCTTGGCCGAGTCTCATTGGACCTTGGATGTTCTTCTGGAATCCTCTGTGATTTCTTGAATGAGTTGTTGCTTTGCCCTTAGGGTAATTTTTGGCTTGTTGACTTTCCTGAGCAGATTCCCCAATGATCCAAATGTTCTCCTTTGGAAAGAGTGGCACTCTCTGTGGTGTGCTGGAGCCTTTGACATGGCTTTGTAACCCCTTTCTGACTGGTAATTCTCAACAACTTTTTTGCCCTTATCTTTTTTTGTAATTACCTTTGGTCAAGGCATAGTGTTCTTCTAGAAACCTTGTGGTGACAACTTTACTCTCATTGTATTTGTCAATATATGGGGAGTTTAACTGTGTTTGCTAAGGTGAGTCAAATTATCAATTCAACTTGGTCAGCTGTTTCAGTGAGCAACTAAAGTGGCAATTACCCTTATACACGGGTAATACAGGTGTTGGATAATTTTAATCCTTAAATGCAGAATGTATTCAGGCCCCTTCACCTTCTGCATAGTATATATTTTGTGTTGTAGATTCCATTTTAAATGGACAGATTTGCCATTTTTATCCCATCAATATGCGCTCAATAACCCACAATGACAAAGTGAACACATCTTTTCATGATGGTTGCAGATTTATAACAAATCAAAAACTGAAACATCATATTCATATAAGTATTCAGACCCTTCCTTCAGTACTTTGTACCAGCCCCTTGGGCAGTAGTTACAGTTCTGAGTCTTATTGGTAAGTCTTCACAAGCTTTGCACATCTGGATCTGGACAATACTGTATAGCCCATTCTTCATTGCAGACCCCCTCAAGCTCCATTAGAGGAAGCTCATGTACGCTGTCATCTTCAGGTCACTTCATAGATGTTCTGTATGGTTTAAGTTTGAGCTTGGTTGAGCAACTCAAGGACAGACTTGTCCTGAAGCCACTCTGACGTTGTCTTGGCTATTCGTTTTGGATCTCATCATACAGAAAAATATTTTTTTATCGTACTCTCAGAGTCCTTTAAATGCTGTTTAGCAAACTCCAAGTGGGCTCTCGTATGAATTTTACTTGACATCGGCTTCTGTCTAGCCACTCTACCATAAACCCCTGATTGATGGAGTGCTGCTAAGATGGTCATCCTTCCAACAGGTTCTCACATCTCAGCAAAGGACTTCTGAAGCTCAGTTAGTGTGAACATTGGGTTTTGGGTCACCACCATGACTAAGGCCCTTCTCTTTTGGTTCCTCAGTCATCCTGGATGGCTGGCTCTAAGTTGAGTCCTGGTGGTTTCACACTTCTTCCAGTTCACGATCATTGAGGGCACTGTGCTCCTGAGAAAACTCAAAGCTTTAGAAACGGTTTTATGCCTTGAACTTCATGGCTTTTTTTTTTTTTTTTACCTAGGAAAGCAAGTCCACTCTGTCTGAGTGACTATCATCTCACTGCACTAATGCCTACAGCAATAAAGTGTTTCAAGGGGCTATTCAAAAATTACATATGATCTTCTCTGCTAAGAAATCTGGATCCATGACAGTTCACATATCACTCCAGTAGACCACTGATGATGCCTTCACCTTGATCCTACATACAGTACTGGCCCACCTGGACAACAAGAGAGGGGAATTATATCTGAATACTATTTTTAAGACTATAGTTCTGTAATCAACACAATGAACCCCTCTAAACTAATTACCAAGCTCAGGGACCTGCATCTGAACACTTCAGTGTGCAGCACTAGTTTTTTAACTTCCTGACAGGCAGACCCCATGTAGTTTGAGTGGGTGACCTCACTTCATCTTCCCTCACCCTCAACACAGAAGCTCCACAGGGATGGGTGCTGAGTCCTCTACTGCACTCTTACTACACATATGACTGCATGGCTCTACGTGACTCAAATATCAATGTTATATTTGCTGATGGCATAGCAATGGTGGGCCCGATCTCTTACAGCAATGAGCAGATTTATCTGGAAGATGTGGATAGCTTACTCCTGAATGTCAGCAAGACAAAGGAATTGATTGTGGACTTTGGGAGAAAACAACAGAGGTACTACCTCCCCCTCAACAGCATTCATGTGAACAGAGTGAACGGTTTTAGATACCTGAGTGTTGACATCACAGAAGACCTAACCTGGTCCCACCATGTTGACTTGGTGGAGAAGGCACAACAATGTCTTTACCACTTCAGGGTTTTTAGGCTTCCCTGCCAGCTACAAAAGAACATCTACATGCCCATCATTGAAAGTATTCTGACACAAAACTGTCTGGTTTGAGATCAGCATGCAGTTGAACCACAAGCCTCTGCAGAGAGTGATGCAGTCAGCTGAACGCATCACTGGGTATGCACTCTCTAACATCCAGGGCATCTACACCAAGCAATGTTGGACCAGGGTAAAGAAAATTATCAGCAATGCTAGCTTTCCCAACATTTTCCTCTTCTGTACTGTGGCCAGATAAACATTACTGCTGTCTAAAGTCCACTTCAGAGAGTCTGAGGAGGAGCTTCTGTCCACAGTTCATCTGCATTCTGAATAGAGAAAGTGTCTAGAACTACATGAGGCCCTGTTGTTAGCTCTCTTACATTAAGTTGTTTATTTAGTAATTATTACTGTCACAAATTTAAAATTCTATTAACAATTTTTTTTACTGAAATTTATAAATGCCATGTATTATTCTTATTGTCCTTTTGTCCTTTTGGGATTCAGCAACTAAACATTTCACTTCATACTGTCCTATATGTGACAAGTACAAATCCATTTAATTTGATTTTGATTTGATTTTGTCCTAGTATGCAGTGTGAATTGTGAGACTTTATATACACAGGTGTGAGTTTCTAAACAATGTCCAAGCAATTCAGTTTGCTACAGATGGGCTCCAATCGAATTCTAGAGAAATCTCATGGAGAATTTAAGGAAACAGGATTGGCTTGAGCATAATTTGGATTATTCACAATGAAGGGTCTGAATACTTTTAGGAAAAAAAATGTGATAAATTTGTAACCCTTTCTGAAATCGTGTGTTTACTTTGTCTTTATGGGTTACTGAGTGTAGATTCATGGGAAAAATGGCAAATGTATCTATTTTAAATTACATTTACAACACAAAACATGAAAATGAAGAGGTCTGAATACTTTCTGAACTCAATGTATAGTCAAGACCAGTTTAGAAATTGGATTATATATTTTCTCAGGTTCCCTTCATTTATGATCACATTTTGCTTAAGGATCTGATAACATTCATTGTGATAAATATACAAAAATGGAGGACATTAGTAAGGGGGTAAAAACTTTTTCACACCACTGCATATTGTTGATGTTTTAGATTTCTTCTTTATCCAGCACAATTTTTTTTGGTGTCATTTTGTACATTATTTGTTTTACCTTATGGATTATTTGTAAATTTTCACCGTGCTCAGGTGTAGCAAGTGAATTGTGCTATCTGTTTCATGTTTTTAAAGTGTCCAGGAATTTATATTGGTGGACAAGTTAATACTGGAAATGCCTAAACAGTTAGCATTGATTTGCACATACGTCCTGCACCTATTCAGCATTCACTTAGCACAGATAAGCTCAAGTTCAAACCAAGAATATCTCAGCATTGGCCGAGGCTCGCTATTCAACTCTGTAATTTTACCAGGGCCTAAAAGCAGCTCCCACTCATGAAGTGTCCCTGCTGGGATTTGCTTACGTGCTACTCCTTGTTTAGACTGCTACACTTCAGAATACCCCAACAAAAGCCAGGATCGGCTACTCCTGATGGGCTTTTGTATCCCATGGCTACCTTTAAAAGGGCCACACAGTCTAACAGAAGCCAAGGGCTAATCCCTGCCACTGATAGTTCACAACCTAAATGGACCCAACTTCAGCAAAACAATACTCAAAAATATTTAAATCATTATGTTTATTTGAAGGAGAAACCAGGTGTAAATGTTAGATATGAAAACATACAACCTGAATGATTCAAATCAGGGACACACAGCAAGCTTTGTTTCAGATGGCTATAGATTGGTTGTTGCAGTCTTTGTTTTCCTAAACCGGGTATAATGCTTAGGAGCAAAGGGGTGGTCTGTACTGTAGATTGCAAAGTCTGGCCGAGTGGTCTCCTTTTTGGCAGTTGTTTCTCTCTCCTCCCTACTGATCCTCCTTATCCTTATTTGAAAATCCTTTTGATTTATATAATCCTTTTTTTTTTGTAAAAGTGAAGTTTTATTTACACACTATAATATACAATCCACTACAATTCTTTTATACCATACAACAAAAAGAGTTTTGTTAAGGAACAGTCATTTTCCAAATTTTATCTCTTACTGGAATCCCTCATCCATCATCCCTCCAAAACCTTGGACCAAACATCCATACAGTACTACTCATTTAAATTTTGGACTTAAAATCAATTCTTATTAAAGCCCTATTTTCCATTCCCCAGTATCCACAAACCTTTCCATCTTTCCTTAGCAGCTGCAAAACCCCACTTCTCAATATTTCTCTAAATTTCCCCTTCTAGCTCCTTTTCCAAATTTACAAGCCTCTTTATCGGGATACAGCTGGCATCCCATACGCACTTCTTTGCCAGGCTAATAATAAGCCATATCCAAAAGGCTTCCCTTGACCTTCTGCCATTTCCAACTACGCCCTCCTTATCCTTATTTTAAAATCCTTTTGATTTATAGAGTCTTGCAGACTGCCTTATGTAAGATACAAGGGGGCTCCGCCCCCTGCTCGCTTCGCTCGCCTACCCCCGGCGTTTTGAACCCGTGCCCGCTGGGCAGCTACGTGTCCGGATGACGCACGTTTAATACGGAGCGTTTGCCCGTGTCATTCTGGAGTCCCCCACTGGTAATACAGAGCTTCGTCCGTACTATTACGCGGTGCATTTTGGACTACTGCGGACCCCGTAGTTTTTCTCGTTTCAGTTTGTATCTTTGGTCAGTTGAGCTCATGTTTTTCAAGCTTTTGAATTCCGGTCTTCATTATCTGTAACCTGCTGTCCATGTGCGTGTCCCCCTTGTTCAACCTGTTTATGACGTTTTACTTTGCTTTCTACTCTGTCTTTAATTTCTGACCTAGCTTTATTCCGGTTTTGTTTCAATGACACTGGGTCCGTGGTGATTATATGTAAAGGAGGCAGTCTAATTTTACACTTTTGACAACTACGTGTAAATTCATTATTTGTATTGCCAGTTGTTTCTTCTGGGAAGTTAAGTGAATGACAATGATTGCAAATGACATTCATTAATCCCAATGAATTTTCCTCAATAGTGGACTCATTATTGAAGGCGTTGTCAGCCAAGTGGCGTAAGCATTTAGCAGGTGTCCAGCGTTGATGTCCGCGACGGGCATGTTTTGCTTGTGGCGTTTGACTGACGCGTTGTTGCATGTACATTATTTGTGACGCGCTATTTTGTAGTTTTAATTGATTTGCCACCGCTTTGCGAAATAAGGAGGATCGCACTCACAGTTAATATGTATCCTTTTCTGCAGTTGAACGGTTAATAGTGCTTTATTGTAAGGAGATACACCTATACTCACACCTATGCTGCCTAGTGTGAAGGTGTTCAGATGACGTATGTTTAATATGGACGTTTCCTTTAGAAATGTGGTTTTGGGTGTCACTTCTTATTGGGGGTTGAGGATTGTTGTTGCGCGAGCGTCTTCTTTCTTTTTGTGTCCCATGGGCTTGACACCTACGCCGACACCCATGCTGCCTAGTGTGAAGGTGTCGAAGTTCACTTTAGAATATGTGGCTTTGGGTGTCACTTCTTATGGATGTGTGGGGGGGATTGTTGTTGCGCGAGCGTCTTCTTTCTTTTTGTGTTCCTGTGTCTTGTTTGAATCCCCCTCTTTGTGTGTGTCCCGTCCCTTGCTTGTAGGGTCTGTGGGGTGGTTTTGTGTTCTTTTTTATTGTCTTCCATGGGCTTGTTGAATCCCCCTCTTGGTGTGTGTCCCGTCCCGTCCCGTGCCGGTAGGGGGGGGGGGGGGGGGGTGGTCGTGCCTTGCCGTTGTGCGCTCGTCTGTTCTTTTTTTTTGTTGTGTTTAGTTTCGTGTGCAATGTGTTTTGTGCTTTGCCCGCGGTTGAGTACTTTTTTATGTGCCTTTTCCTTTTTTCGGTGCTTGTGTGACTCCTTTTTGTATGTGCTCACTCCTTTTTTCTGTGGTCTTGTCCGCCACTCGCGGCCCCTCATCCGCCTTTGTCGCCCTCTTTTGTCCGCCTTTCTCCGACTCTCGCGGACTCTTTTTGCGCCTGCGCCTCTCACGGCCCCTCATCCGCCTCTCTCGCCCTCTTTTGTCCGCCTTTCTCGGCTCCTCAGCCGACTCTCGCGGACTCTTTTTGCGCCTGCGCAGTACGTCTTTTTGCAGCTACGGCCCATGGCCGGATGTGCCTGCGTCCATCATCCGGTTTAGCATTCTCGGTTAGTAATATAGATTGCATCAGTCAAAAACTTCGGACAACCACTAAGTTCTCAAAGTCTTGTTGATTGCTGATTAAGTTGTTTTTGGTTAGACATGAAACATGTTACTCTTACAGAACCAAGCCTCCATTTCACATATTCTTACAATCATAAACATATGCATTCTACTAAACAGTAACACTCTTTAACAATTGTATACTGTACTATTTTTCAAGAATTTCTGTCTATGTCTATTTTGCATACACTGCAGAATTTTACCTAGTCCCGGATTTGACAGTCTTGGAAACTCCCTAATGAATATTAATAACCTAATGAGCTCATTTGTACCTGCCTGCTATTTCACTTATAGAACATTTTGATTACAGAATATCAGTTTATGAATTCTGAGGCATTGTTATAGTCTTGGTCACATAGTTTAGGAGCCATTATCTAAAATGAAAACACACTAAAATCATACACAAAAAATTAAATATTTATGGGCTGTATTTAGCATACTGCTAATTGTAAAAGCACAATTTTCCAACAGCATTGCACTATACAAGAAGAGGTGAATTCAGTTTTAGCTTAACTGAAAGGGAATTTTGTTTGTAACATTTGTAACTTCGCTTGTGTATATGACAATAATCTTGAACTTCACATTTGTAATCCTCTACTTCCAATTTCATATATAACTAAATGTCTCCCATGGCTCCGCCCACATAGTAGTGAAACAGGACCAACTTTAGAAATAAATAAAAAAAATAAAAAAAAAATGTTATTTGTATTGAGAAGAATTTATATTGATAGCTTTCATATCTGATGGACTCTTGATATACAATATTTTTGGATTTGCTATTAGGGGTGAAAATGTAGCTGTGGTCTCTTTGCCAAAAATGTAAAAAGTTGGCAAGGTATCTCTGGCTAAGCAGAAGGTAAGTACGCTCCAATTCCAAATGCTGGCACCGTATCTGATTGTGTTCAGCTCTGATGGGAAAGCGTCCCCCGTGTGGGGAGAAGAACACATGGTCGTGACATCTCTGCCAATGAGCAGCTACCCTCTAAAACACACGTGATCTCTCTCTCAAAACCGTCAAATGTTACTCTTTAACAATCTGTAGATTATAATGTCTGCTGAACAAACAGGTATCGCTAGCTAAGCAGAGGCAAGGAACGCTCCAACACGTGGCGAGAGGTAGAGGGACTCGAACAGAGGTTGGTGCGTGAGTGAGGAGGGCCCCACCCGGTTCCCTACTCCTGAAGTCCCGCCTCCCCCTCCCCATCCCTTTGGCCCGCGGCCAGTCTCTCGGATTCACGTGAATAAATTGGTACCGCAAGCGAACTATGATACTTAGCGCAATGACAGACGTCGCAAAATCAACTGGAATGTTCAAGCAAATTATAGAAAAAAAACCCAACCTAAATCCGTTAAGTAGTTCTCTCGTGAAAAGCAGACAGACAGATGTTGGATTTTATATATACAGTGGTGTGAAAAACTATTTGCCCCCTTCCTGATTTCTTATTCTTTTGCATGTTTGTCACACAAAATGTTTCTGATCATCAAACACATTTAACCATTAGTCAAATATAACACAAGCAAACACAAAATGCAGTTTGTAAATGGTGGTTTTTATTATTTAGGGAGAAAAAAAAATCCAAACCTACATGGCCCTGTGTGAAAAAGTAATTGCCCCCTGAACCTAATAACTGGTTGGGCCACCCTTAGCAGCAATAACTGCAATCAAGCGTTTGCGATAACTTGCAATGAGTCTTTTACAGCGCTCTGGAGGAATTTTGGCCCACTCATCTTTGCAAAATTGTTGTAATTCAGCTTTATTTGAGGGTTTTCTAGCATGAACCGCCTTTTTAAGGTCATGCCATAGCATCTCAATTGGATTCAGGTCAGGACTTTGACTAGGCCACTCCAAAGTCTTCATTTTGTTTTTCTTCAGCCATTCAGAGGTGGATTTGCTGGTGTGTTTTGGGTCATTGTCCTGTTGCAGCACCCAAGATCGCTTCAGCTTGAGTTGACGAACAGATGGCCGGACATTCTCCTTCAGGATTTTTTGGTAGACAGTAGAATTCATGGTTCCATCTATCACAGCAAGCCTTCCAGGTCCTGAAGCAGCAAAACAACCCCAGACCATCACACTACCACCACCATATTTTACTGTTGGTATGATGTTCTTTTGTCTGAAATGCTGTGTTCCTTTTACGCCAGATGTAACGGGACATTTGCCTTCCAAAAAGTTCAACTTTTGACTCATCAGTCCACAAGGTATTTTCCCAAAAGTCTTGGCAATCATTGAGATGTTTCTTAGCAAAATTGAGACGAGCCCTAATGTTCTTTTTGCTTAACAGTGGTTTGCGTCTTGGAAATCTGCCATGCAGGCCGTTTTTGCCCAGTCTCTTTCTTATGGTGGAGTCGTGAACACTGACCTTAATTGAGGCAAGTGAGGCCTGCAGTTCTTTAGACGTTGTCCTGGGGTCTTTTGTGACCTCTCGGATGAGTCGTCTCTGCGCTCTTGGGGTAATTTTGGTCAGCCGGCCACTCCTGGGAAGGTTCACCACTGTTCCATGTTTTTGCCATTTGTGGATAATGGCTCTCACTGTGGTTCGCTGGAGTCCCAAAGCTTTAGAAATGGCTTTATAACCTTTACCAGACTGATAGATCTCAATTACTTCTGTTCTCATTTGTTCCTGAATTTCTTTGGATCTTGGCATGATGTCTAGCTTTTGAGGTGCTTTTGGTCTACTTCTCTGTGTCAGGCAGCTCCTATTTAAGTGATTTCTTGATTGAAACAGGTGTGGCAGTAATCAGGCCTGGGGGTGGCTACGGAAATTGAACTCAGGTGTGATACACCACAGTTAGGTTATTTTTTAACAAGGGGGCAATTACTTTTTCACACAGGGCCATGTAGGTTTGGATTTTTTTTCTCCCTAAATAATAAAAACCATCATTTAAAAACTGCATTTTGTGTTTACTTGTGTTATATTTGACTAATGGTTAAATGTGTTTGATGATCAGAAACATTTTGTGTGACAAACATGCAAAAGAATAAGAAATCAGGAAGGGGGCAAATAGTTTTTCACACCATTGTACATAGAGATGACATATGTGGATATTTTTACTTTCTCATATACATAGTATAGACATAGCATAGGAATTGACCCTGAGCTTTTTGATTAATCTTGATATTTTAGACCTTCCTGAGTCCAAAAATACCATGTATAGAGAAAGTATAGGAGTCGTGAAAAAATTCAACCTCAATATTTCGATGAATCTTGACATTTTAGATCTTCCTGAGTCCGAAAATACCATTTCTGAAATTATGTGTCTGTGTGTAAACACGATAACTTGAAAATGCTTTAACATAGTCAATGAGATTTTGTAAACCAGCTTTATATTAAAAATAAGTAATCCTATGAACTTTTGGACTACTTCCGGCAACCGGAAGTAGTACTTCAACTGAATACTTTCGAGAATTTGGTTATAATTACAGATAGATGATTCAAATTTTGTATAGATATTTATAATGATAAAAAGCAAAGAGATATGAAATTTGAGAAAAATTACTCAACTGGAAGTAGTATTTTATTTAAACAACTTTCCAAATTTTTTGTATCATGGAAATACAGTATGTGTGCACGATATTAAAAACTGTATTCAATATAATGCATATTCTTTCATCCATCCATCCATTTTCCAACCCGCTGAATCCGAATACAGGGTCACGGGGGTCTGCTGGAGCCAATCCCAGCCAACACAGGGCACAAGGCAGGAAACAAACCTGGGCAGGGTGCCAACCCACCGCAGGACACACACAAACCAAGCACACACTAGGGCCAATGTAGAATCACCAATCCACCTAGTCTTTGGACTGTGGGAGGAAACCGGAGCGCCCGGAGGAAACCCACGCAGACACGGGGAGAACATGCAAACTCCACGCAGGGAGGACCCGGGAATTGAACCCAGGTTCCCAGATCTCCCAACTGCGAGGCAGCAGCACTACCCACTGCGCCACCGTGCCGCCCATATTCTTTCAATAACTATTATTAATTTTATTTTAATTTATACATCATCAGTTTAACAATAACATGTAATCATTGAACATGCCATGCAAATATAAAGATGTAATGGCAAAAATAAGCTGCTATGTCCCCATCGTGTTCCTGGTAATACATTTAATTTTAATATATATTTTTTTATTTCCGCCATTATTATCATAATTAAATGTAGCTAAATGCAGTTTTACCTATAACAATTTATTGAAACAAGTATTATATAATAAAAAACACTTTTTATATGTTTTTAGAGAGGAGTCAGATGAGGTGGCTCGGGCATCTGATCAGGATGCCTCCTGGACGCCTCCCTGGTGAGGTGTTCCGGGCACGTCCAACCGGGAGGAGGCCCCGGGGAAGACCCAGGACACGCTGGAGGGACTATGTCTCTCGACTGGCCTGGGAACGCCTTGGGATTCTCCCGGAAGAGCTAGAAGAAGTGGCCGGGGAGAGGGAAGTCTGGGCATCTCTGCTCAAGCTGCTGCCCCCGCGACCCGACCTCGGATAAGCGGGAGACAATGGATGGATGGATGGATGGAAGGTGACTATAACTCTTTTTACTTTGCATGTAATCTAGGTAATGCATATGTAATCATGAAAAAATTCCACCACCATTTTTGACCTCCGTAAATGCGAAAATACCATTTTCATATAAAGTTTGATTATAAATAGAGATAAATAATTGTGTATTGATATTAGCAATTAGTTATGATGAGAAACAAACAGATATGATATCTGAGAAATATTGCACAACTGGAAGTGGTTCTGATGACCTTTTCCTCTCTCTCGGTATATGAGCACACTCCCGATTTTTTTTTTCTATAGCACCCACATTATAGAACACATTACGTCTAGTCATCACATCAGCCACATCAGTTATGCCTTTTAAATCTATATTGTTTTCTTTGTCTTATAATTGATCTGTTAACGTGTTCTTTTGTATGTGTTTCTCTTGTCACAAAAAGACTCCAGACAATCAAAAAGACTTGGGGCAGCCACCCATATATTATGATCCTGGCTGCAAAAGGTTGAAAAATGATTGAGTAGTTTACAAGACTGAGTCCAAAACAGAACTGAATACGTGGAGCTGAGATGGCGGTTTTAAGGGCTGGTGGAGGAAATGATGTCATCTATGCCGGAACCGGAAGTGACATCATCAGAGGCGCCAGGACCTGGCAGGATTTCCCGGGAATAGTCTGCAAGGAACTCAGAGAGACAGTCAGCACACTCCGCCACCGCCTGGTCTGATGTAGTATTACACTTACTCAAGCCCTTTAGCTGCCTCCTAATCGCACGTGTGTGATACTATATTCTTCTTGTGTTGTATTATTTTATCTTATTAATTTTTTAACGTATATATACTCCTGTACAGTACTTTGATCAACCTTGGTTGTTTTAGAATGTGATTTATAAATAAAACTTACTAACATATATTGGTAAAGCCATCCACTAAATTAGTTAATGCTTATGTACGTGATTATGTACCTGTGAGATTTCAAAGTGTAATTTTAACTTTAATGTTGCTACGCTGTCTATTACTTGCCTACCAGCTCATTACTTTCTGAATTAATGTTGATGCACATGCTTATATACTGTGATGGATGGCTGAGATGGGTTCTGTGGAGTAATGTCTTATTCATTGTAATATTTAATATTAATTTAAATTTATAAGTAACTGCAAATAGAAAAGCTTGGCAGTTACGCCAGGAAGAAAAGTAACAATAGAAGCAATACAGTATGGTATAGTTTTCATTTTTAAGTTTCTGAGTCATCTATTTGTCCATTTGCAAGGTCAGTATCTACTTGTCCTCCAGACTTATTTACCAGGCAGGTACAGGAATTTCTTGTACGTCATATATTTACATCATGTATTTACTTAAATCAAAGGTTAAAGCTTCCATAATCATATTTTGGCATTGCCTCTTAAAGTTATAAAAAGCCTCGTACAAATACTATCAAGGAAGGCTACAGTCACATATGCAAATAAATAATTAAATAAAAAGTGCATGGATGAACTGCTGGCCCTCTCGTGATTATTTCCTGACAGCTGGCATGGATTATCCTTTACCTGGCCCTGTCACTCTCATAATGAATGGAATCCTGAATGGAATTTTGGCTGGGATTATTGGTGTTCCCTTTCCTGGTTAGGATGACATAATGGAAGAATGCTTCTTCAATACCTGGTATGGTAGCATTCCTCTGCTGGGACTCCCATGTGCAAACACCTATGAGGCTGCCTTGGAGCTGCAAGCCTAATGGACGGCCCTGCTGGGTTTCTCTCCTGCCGAGGGGAGCTTGCAGCCGGTAGAGGACTTCTATGTCCTGAAAAGGTTCTGCCTGACCCTGAAGTGCTTTCTGGAGGCAATATGGTGGCACCTGAAGTAGTACCAAGTCTGTCTTAAAAAAGGGAGCCATTCGTCTCATCCAGGGAAATTGGAGATGGAAGAGGAGGAGGAGGAGGAGAAATAAAAAAAGAAAGAAGGAAATAATAGTTATGGTGTAATACAGCCTGTTTTGAAGGTATTTCCTTAGATATGGTCTTTACTTGAACCAGAGACTTTTCTCTCTGCAGTTGTGTCTGGGGTTTGGGAGTCTGAGGTGCCCTACTTTGGTCACAATACCTGTGATAGTCCAAACTATCATTTTATTTTAAAAGTTTTTAAGCAGTCCATTCTTCTGGGTGTCTTTCTGGGCACCCTAATATGCATGCACACTAGGATCAGTATATCTGGGAATACAAGGAGAACATGATGATTCCACACAGACTGGGCCTGGGCCAGAGAATCAAACTGTTGGACCCTGGCGCTTTGAGATGGTGAAAATGTTTGCCTTTGTGCCAATCTGTATTATAAAATGAAGCAAGTTGAGCTTTATTAGTCGGTACACTGATTGTAGACTTCTACAGATTTGCTAAGTAAAGTTAATGGCTGCTTTGTATTTCCAGGAATTGTTATTTTGTAATGTTTACCTTGGAGAATGGGTCTTTGATTAATTACATTTTTAATCATAAAGAATGGCCTTGAGAAAAGCAATTAATTTCTATTTTGTTTACGTATTGCCTTTACAATATCTGCAATTAAAAGCAAGTATGCAAAATGCACAACTAATTTATGGTGGCACAATGAGCAGATCCAATGTACTGAGTTTATATCCTGTGCTCACACCCTTGTGCTCCATGTTCATTTTCCTTTGACTTCTCCAAACACGTTCATATTAACTGCCAGTAACAAATAGGCCAAATGTGAGTGTGGTTGTGTATGTGGAGGGGCCCTGCGATAAACAGGGAATCCTGTCTAGGGTTGTTTCCTACCTTGAAGCCCCCTGGGACTCTACAATGGACTGCACAAGTTTGAGGATATTATATCATGTTACAAAAATTTGAAGGATGCAGTGCAGCGCCTTTGATAATGTTTACAACAGGAAAGAGTATTTCAGAACAAGAATAAGATTTCAAGGACTTGAAGGTAGTTTGTTTAATAAGCCTACCTAATGAGGATGAAACCAGTCATGGTCCAGTGGTATAAGATTGTGGTAATGGGTGTGATGAATCTTTTCTGTGTTATAAAAGCAAAGTAATTAATAATCAATTTTAGAAGAAACATCATTCGACCAGTAGAAACAACCATCAAAGACCAGGCAGTGGAGATCATTGATGGTCATAAATATCTTGGGACAATCATGGACTCGGAAAACTGCCTGTTAATGAAAATATGGAAGCCATCTGCAAAAAGGAACTACAGCACTTCTACTGTTTAAGGAAGATTAGTATTTTTAGTGTGAGTCCTGCCATTACGTCACCCTTTTATAAATCTTATTTTGAGTCTGTCTTTACTTATGTTCTGCTGGCCTGCTTTGGAAATCAGAATGTCAGCAACAAAAACAGAATAAATCAAGTTGTAAAATGGAGCAGTGAAACATGAGTCAAATCTCACTGACCTGTTTAATAAGCAAGAGTGAATTCTGTCAGACAGGACTAACCAGCTACCTCCTCGATTCCAGTTGTTGCCATCAGGTGACAAATTCAAGGATGCAAGGATCAAAAAAGAACAATTGGCTCAAATACTCTTCCATTCCAACTGCTATTAATCTTCTAAATAAGTTCAACTTTAATAAACACACACAGACTTAAATCATAGGAAGAACAGATACAATATGCATGTCATTAATCAAGTCCAAATATTGTTTTAATTATTATATCTAGTATGTCTGATCTAATGTTTCACCATAAGTATCATGTTCACTACTATATAATATTTATTTCTACTAGGTTTATGTTTGAAGGCCGTGTTCTTTCGGATGTGCATTTAATGTTATGTTCTCTCTGTAAAACCTGTTGACCAACCAAGTTTTCTTCTTGGGACAATAAAGCTAAATTGAATTGTGTTGTACTGAACAATGTCTACATCAGCAAAGAACACTTCTAAAACATGAAAATACATTATGGGTATATGGACCCTTATATAACATATCTCACAATGTCAACTGCTACAAAGCAGTTTTCCAATGTATGAACAAAAACTGTCAATATTCATTATATAGTGCCTTTCACAAACCAAAATCTAACCAGCAATAGGCCTGAGGAAATTAATCAATGTTTATTTTACATAGGGTGTCTCATGTATTCTACTACAAAAGATTTCTGAGCATTTTGTGAAACTAATTAAAAGGACAGGTTCATTTATGGGACACACTCTGAACCCCCTGGAGATCGTAGCAAAGGAAAGAATTAAAACTAAACAGAGAACAGCGTGCCATTATGAACAATGCTGCACATCCTCTGTCTGACACACTAACATGGAGGACTTTCAACCAATAAATCATTTATCAGAAGTGTGTCAAGAAACACTACTGGGGCACATTTATACCAAAAGCAGTATGCCTGCAGTCTTAACAGCATCATAATCCCCCCAGGCAAAGTAGTGCGCTGGGGCGCCTGTTTTGATTTAGAAAGAGAAACGTACATAGGTATTAGAATCATCGTGGGCCCCTAGCCAGTACCCATTGTGCTCATATATTAATACTGCCCTGAACATAATGCCTCACTGCGACTGGGACTACCGACTTGAAAATATTCTTTTTAGACATTCTGGTGTGTGTTCAGACCATAATGCGTGTGTGTATATATTTATGCATCTATTTACTTATTCATTAATTTAAAGCGCTTCTGTAAAAAGCCAACTTTCTCTCGAGGACAAATAAAGTTCTATTCAAGTGCTGCGGGCGCGCACTGTAAAGGCGCTATATGAAAAATAGATTATTTTCCTCCTATAAACAAATCATTTTAAATATTTTCATTCTTATTACTAACTGGAGGAAGCAAGTAAAGTCTAGTTACACACAGTCTCCAGCTCCTGTGCGGTATGCCTTGGAATCGTAAACAAGAAACGCAACCGTCAGTAAAGCCAGAGGGAAAACAACAAATGGCATGGGAATCGGGTTAGAAGTAAATAAGGGACAGTAGAGTGAAATGTTTGGGGTTTGAATATACTCGATCAAGAAGACACAATTATATATATATATATATATATATATATATATATATATATATATGTATGTTGGGTTTGCAGGGCTATCGGTTACAGCCACGTCGATTAGATATTTTAAATCTGGCACCTTTCCGCGTTGCTCTCAAAGCGCACAATCTCTCACTCCGTGAATGTTTTGCTCGGCCTGCAAGCGGATCCCAAAACGGATATTAAAAACGAAGCATTACAAATCACAACACGAAAAACCGACAGAATTCAAAAGTATATTTATTTACACGTATAGCTAAGCGGACACGAATTCTACGTTGAAAGCTCCGCTACAATTAAAGGTCGCCTCATCCTTAGCAAGAATAAACTAGATCTATCTCACTGAAGCTCTCACGAGTCCTAGTCGTGATTAGAGGGGTGATGGCTGAAAACCGAACTTCGCGAAACTGCTATTTCCATTAATTCCTGAAAAGAAGCATTGTCCCCGTTGTACAACAAATTTTTAACGTCTGCTATTTTGTCTAAACTTAGGTTCGGATCGACTTGCTAGCGCACAGCACTTGGCATGCTTCTCATTCCCCCCCTTAGTTCCTTACTCGTTACCCGCGCCCGGCTCCTCCCCCAAGCCGCGTCTGCAGTGCAGCTTGGCAGGACAGAGAATCGCCGAGCGGGACAGGTTGATGCTGGCGCAGCCGCTGCGGGCAAGGGGTTGCATGTCAGGAGCCTGTCACGCCGGCTTCGTGTAGCCTTAGAAGTGGATGAGCCACCGAACTTTCCGTCAGGCGTGTTGAACAGGTGACAAGCGAACCATAACAGCCCGACTGATCGCTCGGGCCGAGGCAAGCAGATCGGAGCCAAAGTGAGAGACATGGAAGAGGCAGACAGCGGGGCTCTCTGCCCCCTTATGAAAAAGTTCGCATCACCGCACAAAGGTATCGACGTGCCGGAGTATGGCTGGCGGATCTGCCTAGCGCATGAGTTCAAGGAGAAGAGGAAACCTTTCAATGTCAAGAATGTGTCTCTGTCCGCCTTGATGGAGCACCTAGGACTTGGATTCAGGTGAGCACTCTTACTGTCACCCGTGGCCATTACTGTTAATAAGTCAGTCGATTGTCACTCTCCTATAAATGAGATGACCCAGGTGAGTGGACCACATGCATGAACCTGGAAGGGTTTAAGGAACTGCAAGGTTAGCTTACGTTGTATGCCCATGCCATCCTTTTCCTGTCTTGGCAGGGAAGAATAAGAATTGGGTTGTCATCTGTCAGCTGGTGACAGAGTAGTCTAGGAGGCGATTGCTAACCATCTTAGAGTAGAAAGCCACACTGAATGCTTGACCCAGTGAGACCATCAAAATCTGCACACCCTAGTCTTGTAGGAAACTAGACATTTGTGTAGACTGGTAATTGATACTAGTGTCATATAAATGACAGGTGAATTTTGGTATAACGCATGGCCTCTGCAGGGCTGGTGCCACCATTAAAGCGAATTAGGCATTTGCTTAGAGCACAAATCATGGGGGGGTGGTTGGTGGTGTGGGTTTAACTACCGAACAGTTAATTGGCACACTAATAATCTTGGCCTAGGCTAGGGCATAAAATAACCCAGCACCGGCCCAGACTTGGGTGGATTTTCATTCAGGAAGCAATCAAGTGTAGTTAATATTTATTCTGTGGCGTTTTGTTTGAAGCTGCACCTTTACTTGATGAGGAAATGGCAGGGAGAGACAGAATGCAGGCTACCTTGTATCTAGAATTGACAAGAGCTTTGGTAATAGAATCAGATAGGTTTTGTGGTTTGCTCATACTTGTACCTGATTCTTCTTCTTCTGTACCTTCAGGTACTTAAAGTGGTGGTACCGGAAAACACGTGTGGAGAAGAAGGCCCCCTTCATTGACATGTTAAATGTGCTACCTCTTCGTCAGATCTACGGTATGAAATTGGTGAAACAAAATGTTCTATTCGGTTGTGAAACTGGGGGAGTTGCGGGATGGGCATGTACTGTATGTTAAACATTAACTTAACATTCTGCTGTGTTGTCCATACATCACAGGAGAGTGCATGAATGTTGTTGGTATGTCTTTTAATTAGAACTTAAGAAATCTGACAAATGAGAGGAGACTACTCCGTTCATAAAGCTCATTTGTTTGGTTAATAGCTAAGCTGCCCCAATTTCACATCCAGATATTTATTAAAGGTTTTCAAGACTTCTATTTCAACTATTGTTTAATTGTTCTTAGTGCTGGTCATGCCAGCTGTGCCTTAGCATGTCGAAGAGAACTCACGTCACTTGTGATTTTTTTGTATAGTGGAGTGTGGCTCCCATTTCATAATGTCTCGGCTCAACTTTCAAATTGAGAGTCAGTTACTTATCTGCCTTCTAACTTTTCCCAGAATTTGGAGTTAGTCCATGCAGCAATTTGTGTTGCGCAAATTAGACTTTACTATTTCACTCCATTAGTGATCTGCTGCTTGCCCCTGAGGGGTGTAGTGTCTGTAGGTTTAGAAACATGCAGAGGCTTTCTTTTGCTTTTAAGTGTAGCCCTGTTTTATTTTTAATGATACAATCTGAAAGTGAAAGTTAGCAAAGCAGTGTGCTATAGCTGCAACTTTTACTCACACCGATTTAGATTAGATACGATAGGCAGATGTACTGTAAATCTTTACTGCCTGTTGTAAGCAGAAAGCTTTATTGCAGGTCATGACTGAATCTTCATTTTACCGACCATAAACTGTTGTATGATAAATTGGTGCATACAGTATATGTCCCTATAAATGTCCACCTGTTTTTTATATTATACCCATCATTAATCGAGTTATGTTAGAAATATTCTTGAAATGATTTGGCCAGGCATGGCGTGCACTGTGTCTTTTTTATAGAAAATAAAGAGTTTATTATTTATAGTAACTGACATTTGTCTGTCTGTCTGAACTGAAATGGAAGCATAGCTATTAGTGCCAAGCATAGGCCATCTTATCCTGCCATCTGCACAACAGATTTGTGTAGGCCAACGTCCAAATGCACACTGCCATGACATGGACTAGGAAGTATATCAAGTACAAAAGCAAATCTCAGAGCAGGGGATGAGCCTTGAAGTAGGCAAACGTGCTAAGGGAGTGAAAGGGGGCTGAACCCAGGATTACACTGTGATATTAATTAATAAATAGTCTACAGTAGAAATAATACTGATTTTTTTCTTCATCGGGTAAGGAAGACCCAAGTTTCCATGTAAGGTAGTTGTAATTACTAATCATGGCACTGGAGAGAGGCACCATTTTTGCATTTTTGATTAGCAAATGCAAGTAAAAATTTTACTGTACTCTGTACATGCGTAGTTCATAGGTTGGTTATTGACACAAGTGAACAGTTGCCCAAAATCGGGACCCTTGACCATGGTATTGGGGCACTTGACAGCAATAACATTTTAAGGTACCAGTGTGCAGAACAAAATGTCTGATGCTATGGCGTCCTCTAATTAACTAATGCTTGTATTTTGCCAACTCTGTTGTCTCCTGCATCTTCTTATTTCCCCCTGCCTTGTGAACTTTACTGTTTGTTTTTACCCCCACATGGCTGTTGGAGTGTTACCAATAATTTCATTTTTATTACATGATGCTTTACATTTACTTTGTGGTGTGACGAGGATGGACAGGATTAGAAATTAGTACATTAGAGGGTCAGCTCAGGTTGGATGGTTGGGAGACAAAGTCAGAGAGGCGAGATTGCGTTGGTTTGGATATGTGCAGAGGAGAGATGCTGAGTATATTGGGAGAAGGATGCTAAGGATAGAGCTGTCAGGGAAGAGGAAAAGAGGAAGGCCTAAGCGAAGGTTTATGGATGTGGTGAGAGAGGATATGCAGGTGATGGGGGTAACAGAACAAGATGCAGAGGACAGAAAGATACGGAAGAAGATGATCCGCTGTGGCAACCCCTAACAGGAGCAGCCAAAAGAAGAAGAAGACGATATTTGTGGATATGGTGAGAGAAGACGTGCAGGTGATGGGAGTGACAGAGCAAGATGTAGAGGACAGGAATATATGAAAAAAGATGATCAGCTGTGGCAACCCCTAAAGAAGCAGCCGAACGAAAAAGAAGAAGAAGAAGCTTTAAATTTACTTTGTGATAATTATTGCTGTGAAAAGCACTCCCATTACTTTCAGTGGTGTTCACTATAAAAGCAGCTATATGAAGTAGTTTGTACTATTGTATAAACATGTCTACAACAAAAATTATTTAAAAGATAGGTGGATGCCTGTCTTTACTATGAATTGTACTGTTTAATAGGTTGAGTTTTAAACTTATTTTAGTTATTTATTTATTTTAAACCTGTTCGTGAGGGAGATCACTATATATTACTGTTGCTGCAATAATAAAGAAACTGAAATTCGTTGGTAAAGTGCTCCATGAACCGAGGGTCACTATGGAAAATGTTTAAATGAATTAATTTTGTAATAGTGTTTATGATGCTTCACTGTTATTTAGTGGATGAAGCACTCGTGCGGATGATGCCCTGTGACAGTGCATTGATAAAGGCGCTATATTTAGCAGAATGATCTCTTTGTGAGGGTGGTCTCCTCTCATCACGATTTGTGATGGTACACAGTTAAAGGTTCTTTCTGTCTTTATCAAACACTAAGTCAAGTTCATAAGTTCATGGTCTCAGGGGGCCAAAGGGGATGAGACAGAGAATAGCCCTGGAGAGCGTGAATGGTGAATGCTTTCTATAAATAACATTAATGGGTTGATCAGTATGAACGAAGTTATTATATTCTACAGAATTGGTGCAGTGGTAAAGCTGCTGTGTAAAGTAATGCAATCTGTGGTACCATATTTAGTTGCTTAGGCTCTTTGTAAGAGTCGTTACTATGAAAGATACTGCTAGTGATAGTGCACTGATAAAACTCTTTGTAAGGGTAAAGAATATGGAAGGTGGCATATAAGGCATCCATCTTGTCTCCTTCTCCGCGTATCCTGCTTGTGATTGTAGGAGATGAGTATGTATATTTAATGTTTTGGAGTTATAACACAGTTTGTGTTGGTGCATTTATATGGTAAAAAAATTGTTGTATAAACTAGTTGTGTTGGTACAGCTTTTCATAGAGGTGTTCAGTATAGAAGCTGTTGTTTGTGGTGCTGCACTGCCTAACCTCTTTTTAAGGCTGATCATTCAGGTTGGTGTTTGGTAATGTGTTTGTCTCTCATTTATCCAGTTCAGGGTTGTTGGCAACTGATGCCTGCTTATAAATACCTGTACATTGAAATTATGAAGCTGTTTGTGGTGGTGCACTTTTAAAGATGCTTCATAAAAGAGCTTCAATTGATTTAACTGTTTGATTTGAATGATCCCTATGAATCTGCTATATAATATTCAATGATGTTTAAAGCTAAGCGTGAAATTATTTGCTATGAAAGACACTGTAAGTAATGAATTGTGTTATTAAGGCTCTCTTACGCTGTGAAAGGCATTCTGTACAGCAGAGGTCCTCAGGTTCAGTACTGGAGGGCCGCAGTGTCTGTAGGGTTTTCTTTCAACTTCTCTGTTTAGTTGGTGGCCAGTTATTGATGCTGAAGCCATTATGACTCAAGTGACAATTTTGTTACCTCACTCACTATGATTTCCAACTCTGATTTGCTTCTTTTAGCTGTCTTAATGTTTCTAATTGGTATTTGTTTTATTAACCAGCCGCCAATTAACAGTGAAATACAAATAACAAAGGAACCAGCAGCTGATGTCGTAACTTTGTCCTGTTTGCATAGTCAGCCAGTGTGGTGTAGTGGTTAAGGCTGAGGTTGTGGCTTCAGATCCCACTACTGACACTGTGTGACCCTGAGCAAGTCACTTGACCTTCCTGTGCTCCAAATGTAAAACCAAAAGAAATGTAACCAATTGTATCATGAACATTGTGAGTCAGCCAAATATGTCAATGTAAAGAGGGATTTTCTTTGTGAGCTGTTGATACGTTCATATGACTAATTCCAGTAGATTTGTGTTTCTTAGGCAGGCAGTCTAGTGTAGTGGTTAAGAATTTGCACTTCAAACCCTGAGTATGTGGGTTCATATCTCACTGTTAACACTGTGTGACCCTGAGTAAGTCACTTGACCTGTTTGTGCTCCAAATGGAAAACCAAAAGAAATGTAACCAATTGTATCATAAATGTTATAAGTTGCTTTGCATAAAGGTGTCAGCCAAATAAGTAAAGGAAAATGTAAGTACGCCTGTGTGACCTCATCCTCATATACTGTGTCTATTTTAATAAAGTACTTAGCAATGGAACATGAAAAAGTGAAGGAATGAGAACTACTGATCTGCTCCAGTCCAGAGATCATGTGGATGATATTTTTGTAACAGAAAAATGCTACAATATAACATTGATTTGATGTTAGAAAATGAAAGCACCATAATTTAATTCATTTCAAAGTGTGTTGGCAAAGCATATATAGTCATATGAAAAAGTTTGGGAACCCCCCTCTCGGCCTGCATAATAATTTACTCTACTTTAAACAAAAAATATATCAGTGGTATCTCCTTCATTTCCTAGGAACTTCTGAGTACTGGGGTGTTTTCTGAATAAAGTATTAGTTGTATGAAATTAAATCAAATGTGAAAATCTGGCTGTGCAAAAATGTGGGTCCCCTTGTAATTTTGCTGATTTGAATGCATGTAACTGCTCAATGCTGATTACTTATAACACCAAATTGGTTGAATTAGCTCGTTAAGCCTTGAACGTCATAGACAGGTGTGTCCAGTCATGAGATATAAAGGTATTTAAGGTGGTCAATTGCAAGTTGTGCTTCTCTTTGACTCTCCTCTGAAGAGTGACAGCATGGGATCCTCAAAGCAACTCTCAAAAGATCTGAAAACAAAGATTGTTGAGTCTCACGGTTTAAGGGAAGGCTACACAAAGCTACCTCAGAGGTTTCAACTGTAAGGAATGGAATCAGGAAATGGAAGGTCACAGGCACAGTTGCTGTTAAACCCAGCAGGTCTGGCAGGCCAATAAAAATACAGGAGTGGCATATGCGCAGGATTGTGAGAATGGTTACAGACAACCCACAGATCACCTCCAAAGACCTGCAAGAACATCTTGCTGCAGATGGTGTATCTGTACATCATTCTGCAATTCAGTGCAATTTGCACAAAGAGCATCTGTATGGCAGGGTGATGAGAAAGAAGCCCTTTCTGCACTCAAGCCACAAACAGTCACTTGTTGTATGCAAATGCTCATTTAGACAAGCCAGATTCATCAGTCCAAAGCACTTTGTTCCAAAATGAGACAAAAATTGAGTTATTTGGTCATAACAAAAAATGCTTTGCATGGCAGAAGAAGATCACTGCATTCCAAGAAAAACACCTGCTACCTACTGTCAAATTTGGTGGAGGTTCCATTATGCTGTGGGGCTGTGTGGCTAGTTCAGGGACTGGGACCCTTGTTAAAGTCGAGGGTCAGATGAATTCAACCCAATATCAACAAATTCTTCAGGTTAATGTTCAAGCATCAGTCACAAAGTTGAAGTTACACAGGGGTTGGATATTCCAACAAGACAATGACCCAAAAGACAGTTTGAAATCTACAAAGGCATTCATGCAGAGGGAGAAGTAGAATGTTCTGGAATGGCCGTCACAGTCCCCTGACTTGAATATCATCAAAAATCTATGGGATGATTTGAAGCAGGCTGTCCATGCTCGGCAGCCATCGCATTTAACTGAACTGGAGAGATTTTGTATGAAGAATGGTCAGAAATACCTCCATCCAGAATCCAGACACTCATCAAAGGCTATAGGAGGACAGCGCCTAGAGGCTGTTATATTTACAAAAGGAGGCTCAACTAAGTATTGATGTCATATCTCTGTTGGGGTGCCCAAATTTATGCACCTGTCTAATTTTGTAATGATGCATATTGCATATTTTGTTAATCCAATAAACTTAATGTCACTGCTGAAATACGACTGTTTCCATAAGGCATGTCATATATTAAAAGGAAGTTGCTAATTTGAAGGCTCAGCCAATGATAAACAAAAATCCAAAGAATTAAGAGGGGTTCCCAAACTTTTTCATATGACTGTATGCAAAACAAGAATTATTAAGTGCGGTAGGGCAAATACTTTTAGGCAGATCTTATAAAGTATACAAAAAGTAACCTGGTTTAAGATTTTACATGTGGAATCAGTTGAGGAGCAGTGCAGCAGGTTATAAAAAATTTTATATCTTTGGATTTGTAGCGATGTGGAGGATCCAGAGGAACACCCAAAAAGGCATGAAGAGAACAAGCAAACTCCACACAGAAAACATCCAGGCACGGTATTCAAACACAAGGTGCTGGATCTGTGAGGAAGCAGCGCTAATTGCTGAGCTATTGTACTACCTCCATCCAGATTAGTTTGTCAAATGAAGTGCTTTTTGACGGTGCTTCACTTACAAGATTCCATATTAAAGACATACATCTACTTTGCTATTCCTTTCACTGTTTACATTAAAACGTGGTGGTTGAAGTAAAAGGATTCAGATTTCCTGTGTATTGCATTTTTCTTCAGCTTGAGTTTCTTTATTTTTTTTTTTTTTGTGCTGTGCAATGTACTAACATGAGTTGGCCTTGTCCTCTTATTTCTATTTTAAAGGTCCATCTGGATTTTCCGGATATACTTCAGGGTCATTAGTTTAGCTAATAGCTCAGTTATCTAGGTACTTTTAAAAACTTTCCTAGGGCTCCGTTTTAATTAGGTAGTTTGATGCAGATTCCCATACCTCTTTGTGTAGAAAAAGTGCTTCCTGACTTCAGTCTTAAATTAACTTCCCATTAATCCACAAATGTTCTTCTGTTATGCTGAGCAGTTCACTAATTAACTAAAAGAATTCTACTTTCACAATGTCTTGGGGAATTAGCTCCCCAAACGGTGTTGTGCACTCAAGACAAATCCCTGAGCCTTTCATAAATAGGATATGTTCTTTAGTCCCAGGATGCACTTGGTTTCTCTTCTAGTGCTTCGTTTACAGGGTGATCACCAGAACAGCACAAAGTACCCCAAATTCATTCTGTCAAGTGCATTATACAGTCTGTGCATAATATCAGTTTTTTTTTTTTTTATTTCAGCAGTTTTTTCAGTTTCATTTAACATTTTATTTGCCCATTTAATTGCTCATGCACTTTGCGTAGACAATTTAAATGTAAGCCACTAGACTCTTTTCAGAAGTTGCTTACTTTAAGACAGTGTTAACCATCTTGTATTTATAACCAATGTTTCTTTTGCCTGTGTTTTGCCACACACAGAAGTACACGCACAGACACACACATTTTGCATACCTGCATTCAAAGGCATGTGACTGTTGTCTTTGAAGGACAGAATGAATTTAGTCGATCAGGCAGTGGGTAGGAAGAACTGGTTTTTCGAGCTGCCCCACTCAGGCACACCCAGAAGATTCCCAGGTGCATAACTGGTCCTAGAGGACTCAAGACTTTGTTGTTTTGTTCCCAGTGCCCAAAGTTGACTCTGTTGATACACATGGTGACTGTCTTCACCCAAAGGCATGCTTAAAAAAAGATGGAGCACAGCTAACAAAAACAAAGCCAAGTAGTCTTCTGGTCATTTGATTTACTCAGCCGAGCTTCCATTTTTCCTTTATTTTTTTGCCTTGTACAAGGGTAAAAGGGTTCAAGTTAGTTAACTGTGATTGTACACCTATGTGAGGTGCCATATGTACAGTTATATAATTGTGAGTTTCATTGCTGCATGCACATGATATTGATATTTGAAATGAGTATGAGGCAAAAGTATGGGAGACCTGTTTGTAAACTAGTAGATGTCTGACAGAAGGTTCACAGGAACAGGAAAACCAGCAGGAGGAGCACAAAAAAATGTATGAGACCTGGAAGAAACCTTCAGAGATGAGAAATGACCACACTGTTAACAGGAGAGATCTTATTAATTTTAGTGTGAGAGCTCAGGGGCCACATGGGTGTCGAAAGCCGTGAACTGAAAGTGCATTAATAGCCTGAAAGAGAGAATGAGAGGTGAAGAGGAGCAGGCAAGACATTGTAGCACCTCCTGGCCAACAGGTGTCCACTACTTGGTGTAGCTAAGGCCTGATTGCCTATTGTAAGGTGAGACCTAGAAGGAATGAATGGTGGCCTGACCCCTTCTTTACATTCACTACAGTTCCTAGAGTGAAAGCATTGTGGTGTGCTATTCATCTAAGGGAATACACAGCCAAACAGCTGATTTGAAGACCCCAACGCGCTGAGGCCACTAGTCATGTTTGACCTGTTAGGTTCTTGGCAACAAAAGAATTGATCAAAACAGTAACTTTTCATTTTAGTAGCTGGCAGAAATACTTATTTAGGCCAAATGGTGACGGAATTGGAATGGTGACACTAGGTGACGGTTTTAACATGTCACAATACAGGGTAAGCAGAGATCTTTATACCAAAAGAAAAAGCTAAGGGTCTAAATAAAGGACATTACACACTCAAAAACTGCTCAAAAATTTGAAAGTCAAAATTATTCCCTAAATTAAATTTCCATGAAATCAAATTTTCATCTTGCAAACAGATCTTTCTCCTTTTTCTGACAGCCTGATAGCGTGCTACCTGACGAGCCGGTGCTGTACAAAGGGTTAACAGGTATAGCGAGTTTAGCCACAATCTCGTCTTTTCTTTTTTTTCTGTTCTGTTATGGTACGTAAAACACAAAACATCAAGACAGATGTGTTTTTCTTCTGTTTGTGAGTTTAAAGACACCCACATTCCTTATTTCTTGTTGCTGAATTTTATGCATTGTATTTCCGGATGAGGATTCATTCGTTGTCACCTCTCATGCACATGGAGCCTGTCCTTACAGTTAAAGACAGAGGCACAATCATGTATTACTGTATTGCAGCACACATTTCTGTTGCTGTTGAGTCACTGGGTATGTCACACTAGGTGACGGAATTGGCAAGAGTCTGACGTCGACTGCTTCTGACTCAGTAAGATAAAGTAAATGAAGGCTTCAATTGAAAATTGCTGCAATAGCCATCTAATGTGACATGGCCTTAACCATTGACGCGATGTTTTTGTGGTGATGCACTGTGTCTATGATGTGGTAAATGCCCAGACTAGTTTACTTTGTTCTCCTCTGTTCCAGAGGTCTAGTGTTCCCATCCAATGCACTACCCTTCTATTATACTCATACTCATTTAGTATTTTCAGACGTTTACTATGTCGACAGGTTCCTCTGGATCCCTGGGTGTAGCTTTTGGGTTCTTTGTGATTTCCCTGTGGTTGATCTGACACATTCACCATTTGTAAATAAAAAAGTCCATCTCAATGTAGTATTGTTCAGATCATTTTGAGAGTTAAATCCCAAGCAGTTCAAAAAATTATCACTAGAGGGAGAAACGCTGTCAAATATCCTCAACTAGATATACGGGGGGCACATAGAATCTTTATAAAATTGGCCTTGGAACCCCTGCAGATTTTGTTTTGTTCTTGTTTTTTTCTCCAACCCTATGGAGGTTTTTTTTGTTGGTTTTTTTGTCCTCCCTGGCCATAGGACCTTACGTTATTCATCGTTACTTAGTATTGCCTAATCTTATTTTTATGTTTTTGTTTTTTCTTTCTTCATCTTGTAAAGCACTTTGAGCTACATCATTTGTATGAAAATGTGCTATATAAATGAATGTTGTTGTTGTAAAATAAAAGATGCATTCTTAACAAAAATGCTCCGGGAAAGGAGTTGCCAACGAAGGCAATCCAAGGTGAACCAAGTTCCAATACAATAGTCCAGTGATGAAGTCAAACAACAGAGCAAAAGGTCCAAAAATCAAAAAAGAAAATAGCAAAAGCACAAATGTAGCCTATGTTTAAAGTATTTCACTATGATCTGCTCATCGTATCCAATTTTATTCATATGAACGGAAACCAGACCATTTAGGTAAGACAGCTAACAGAAAAAGACACATGTCTCTTACATAAGTGACTGACAGAGGGGGCAGATCCACCGGGGTTAGCAAGATGACAAGAAGATAAGCAACAAACAACTGTTTGCTGCCAAGGCAGGATATTCAGGGAAAGAAGGAAGTGTGCAGTGACCCAAAAGTCAGTTTGTAGTTCTATTTTCTGTGAGTGATGAACCAGCAAACCAGAATGTACCCATGTTTGGAGCTTGCATTGATCATGTTTCAGACTCTTGAACTGTAGGGAATATATAAATGCTTAGGCATTACCCAGAACAGCAGAGCTCACCTACGGATGGATGGAGAACATCACTCCTGCCCATGCACTCTATCTCGAAGTTGGACAAGCGTCAATCACAGGAAACCCAGAGTGTATCATGCTTTGGCCAAGTAGCTCTCCTTCGAGTGTTATATTCTTCTGGGTGTTAGGCCTATATTAAACAGAAGCTAGTATAATTTTCCTTTAGTGTTACTGATTTTTTATTCCGTTTAAAATCACCACCGTACTGCTAGGGAAAGATGTAAGATATATCTTTATGTATATTGTTGGGTTAGTAATGGCTGCAGTCTCTAGTGAACCTCTTCCCAGGGTGCATGTGCCCCTTGCTAGATACAACAAAGCACAGATGGAATCAGAATAAAAGCTCACTGACTCCCAAACATGTTAAATTAATTGCCAGAATCTGTGGGTTGCCCCACCTTTATAGGGCTGAGGCCAGTCCCTTACGGTGATGAGCAGGTGGCCCCACCTACTAGGGGGACCACCCACAAAACACACAGAACTTAACACAGGCCATTAACAAAATCAATTGCAAAAAACACAAATAAACAGAAATAAAATGAATGCAAACAAAAGAATCAAAAAGAAGACACAGAAAACATATAAGAAGTATTTGAACCCCAGCCAATGGAGGAACCCCAGCTGGAATATAACATGTATAGGGTTGCACGGTCTACCAGTACTGGAAAAGTAAAGAAAAACACAACATTTAAAATGGTACAGTACCACCATTTCAGGATTTTTGGTACTGGAAGTAAACATCAGGTTTTCTCTTAAACCCTCTGCCCTCCATTCTCTCAACACTGTGTAGTGTATACGTGGAAAAATGACCGTTTTGTAAACGTAACAAAATGAAACCACCAACTTCGATGTGATTGGGACTTCACCAGGAAAGTTCCCCAAGTGATGCGTCAATTACACACTTCATGATATCAAGAGGAAAAAGGAGCTTAGTGTGGCACCATTGAAGCTGGAGTGAAATGGTGGGGCATTGGTGTTATCCATTATTTGCTTTGGAACTGTTTTGTTATTGGTACTGAGGTCTGAAAGCTAGTATCGATACCAAAGTGAAAATTTTAGTAGCGATCTGAAACTACTGTAGTATAATACCCTTCCATTTTTGTGCAAACACCTTAGAACCTGAGAATATTTTATCTAATAGTGGTACTTCATATGGCCCAGATAATTGGATATTAAGAGTGTGTTATAAACCCTCTCTCCAGACAATAATTTCAGTATGCATCTTTTCAATTAAAAGGCAGGTTTAGGGGGAGGTATGGCAGTCATGGAGGCCTTTAATTACTCAATTATTAATTGGGCTAACCATACAAACAGCAAAACACAAAAGAGTTTTTAGATCCAATCCATGAGTGTTTTTAACACCGTATAAGCACTGACCAAAAAACAGGAGGCCTAAATAAGCTTGAGGACGTCTTTGTCTAGTCAGTGTGGCTCAGGATGAACAAAGCATTCACTTGCTACTCTCCAAACGATCTATAGCATTAAAATCAGTATATATACTGAACCTTTTGCAGAGTGACTTCAGAACTTTTTTTTTAAAGAAATCCACAAGTGCATATTCAAAAACACTTTGATATGGCAGATCATTTGTAGCAGATGTGACAAAGTCTACATAAGTTAAACTAGTATGACCTTTTAAGTGTAGAATCAGTCGAGGGGTAGTGCACAAGGTTTAAAAACCATTTTACGTACAATGCAGAATAAGTTCATTCTAAAATTTAGAGGCAGTTAAACATTAAAGTGAACTAATGAGGAACTAAAAAAGAAAATAAAAAAACAGCCTTATAAGGGGTACAAGACAAATTGACTTCTGCTCCAACTGTAGGGTTTATAAGTACATGAGAGCAACAGTTAAAAAGGATATTTGGAGAGTAAAAAACCCAATTGGAGAGACATTTTGATGACATGATTAAGGGTGGCCTAAAGAGTTTATTTCAGTATTTTGGTAGTAAAAGAACAAGTGAATATGTCGGTAAGATCCCAGCAGTCACAGGGACTGTCACAGAAGCACATTCATTTGGACATTATAGAAGGAGAAATCTACTTAGATTAAGTTGACTGAAATCATACAAATGGCCTGAAACAGGTAACATTTGTTCACTCTAGGGTGCTTCCGGAATTTAGTGAGAACATATATAAACACTCAACACAGATTTTTCAATGCATACTGTAAAAATGTCTAAAGACCAGAAGTTAACAAATGTTATCTCATTATACAGAAATAGCATTTGGGCTCATCCAAGTACCTCTAGTCAGTTTAGTGTGACTTTGAGGAGGCTGTTGATAAGGTACCACATGAAAGGTCAGGGATCAAACAAAAAGAAGTGGGAATTCAAGGTGTGCTATGTAGGGTTATGGTCAGAGGAACTCTTTCTGAATTAAGTGATTTTAAAAGTGGTATTCCTCAAGGTTCAGTGCTGGGCCCTCTACTCTTTTTAATGTTCATAAATGATACGGATAAGAATCTACTTTTACAAGCTGGCAGATAATACCATAGTTGGTGAAACAACAAATAATGTAGAATCAGGTAAATCATAACAGTGGGATTTGGACAGAATCCAGGCATGAAATTTAATACAAATAAATGTGAAGAATTGCATGTAGGAAGAAATGATGTTAAATCTAAATACACAATGGGAGTTCTGAAACTTGAAATTATGTCTCATGGGAAGAACCTAGTGGCCACAGTGGACTAAACGCTTCCTACATTCAAACAGTACACAGGTGTGTTTTATAGCATGGTGTGTGAAGTGAAGCACAAGTCAGCTCAATCCAGTGTTTCCTCATCCTTAGTACTGTGTACTGTTGTGCTCTCCGTATTACAAAAAAGATAAAGCAGAGCTAGAGAAGGTCCAAAGGATAGTGACTAGGCTGATTCTGGACTTATGAGGAAAGACCAAAGGTGTTGAGAGTTGTTACTTTATGGAGAGAATAAGAGGTGACATGATTGAAGTCTTTAACATTATGAAGGTAATTAGTATAGCGGATCCAGGCTATTGCTTTGAAATTAGTTCTTCAACAACAAAACAGGAACATAGTTGTAAACTTTTTAAAGGTAGATGTTGTGTAAATGTTACAACATTTTTTTCTCCATACAGTGAACCACAGAGCCATGAAATAACAAGTAGTATGGTAGAGAGTAGAACTTTAAGGACCTTCATAATTTTACTCAGTATTTTTTTTGAGAAATTTAGGTAATAGAATCAGTAAGCTTGCTGGGCTAAATGGTCCATTCTCCCCAAAATGATTCTATTATTCTATTGTCATCATCAATATCATTTTTGGTTTCTCTTCCTAATGTCACATTAGCCTCATAATGAGCTGCTTCAGGCAGGCCTCCCTATCCCCAGCAGCTTTCTCCAGCCCTTCTTGGAAACCATCTAGTCACTTCCAGGAGAGCTGAGAGATATAATCTCCCAGCCGTGTCCTAACTCTGCTCTTTCCAAGTAGGTTATACCTTGTACACCCTTGGAAGGAAACACCCAGAGTGCAATATAACTACAGTACATGCCCATACCACCTCAACTAACTCTTAATGATCCGAAAAAGCACCTTCTACTCTAAGATCCTCACATATTGCCCAGCTTCTCACCCTGTCATGGATGGTGAGCCCCACACTCCTGTACTGGATCATGTTTAGGGCCACCTTCATTCTTTCAGTCACTACCGAGAGCCTGCATGACAAGGTCACTGGTAGATAGGTGAGGATAAAGATGTGTAGACTAACCAATAAATCAACAACTTCTCCCCCAGTGTCTTATACAACATTCATAAAACTGCAAACATATTGAGTCTGTGATATGTTTGAAGCTAGGCCTGGGTAGATGAATTAATACCAAATACAAAGTTCAGCTTTATGAAGAACATTATATAAGGTTACCATTTGCATGACTGGGCTCCAGAGCAAGAGAACTAGAAGACAGTGAGTAAATCAATGGGGGTTCTTTGACTGACTATCAGATCTATCAGATTCAGTAGAGTATGACCACATAATCAGAAGAGGTGACTCTGTGAAAACTTGAGGGAAGGCAACCTAGGGGAGAGTAGGTAGACATTTTTGAAAGTGGGCTCCAGATGTTTTAGAGAATGTCAAGATACTATATACAATAGATATGTGAGTGCTTGGACTATAATGGTCTCCAAGAGTCATTTCAGAAAGAAGAGTTTAGGAAATGGCACAATAATAACTTGAGAATTTTGGTGAATGCAGAAATGCTAAGATATATGTATGTATATGTTAGCTTAGTTTAATGAACTGGGGTGCAGCCAGGAAATTGAGTTGTGTTCAGGTGGAGTGTACTTAGAGACAAAAATAAAAGTGGAGGGTGTAAATGGGGAGGACAAGTCAGGGTGACTGCTTGAACCCCCTTAACTATTTTAGCTTCTGGATACCAGCAGGCAAGACCCATGGGCATGTTAGGTGCAGTTTGATGTGATGTGAACATTTTTTTATCCTGCAGTACTTTTCTCAGTCTCATTTTTAGAAGGCCATATTTGGTGGTCAGAACCCCAAACCTCTGTTCATATACCTCCTGCTTTGCGCTTGCTATACCTTTCTTTCTCCTGATTGTAATTTATTAGATTTTTTTTTTCTTTCAGGAGCCCCTATTGGAGGTCTTGGTGGTGGCACTATCACAAGGGGCTGGCGAGGGGAGTTTTGCCGCTGGCAGCTAAATCCAGGAATGTATCAATACAAGACTGTCATTGCTGACCAGGTAGGTAATACTTGGGTGAAAAGCAACCAGAAAATGCAAGATGTGTGTGGGATTGTGGGAGTTGTGAGACATTTATTGTGAGGGGAAGTGTATGATGTGTGCAATTTTCCCATGTGACCCTTTGTCTTGGCCACAAAGAACAGATTCTGTCCTGTTGTTCATTCAGGCTGCTGGGGAAATTCATAGGGACATCTATTTACTTAAAATTACATAGGGCTGGGCGATAAAACGGTAAAAATAATTACCACCAAAATAGCTTTTCCTCAATAGAAGCATAAGATGTGGTCTATAGAAAGTTGATGTAACTCATTCCATTCATATTTTTGACAGACAACACAAAAAGCCATTGATAATGAGAATAGTACCACAACAAGCCAATCATGTGGCTGGAATAGAGTTACAGCCACGTCAGGTTAGGTTGACATACACAGCACAGAGCTGGCAGTAGTTGGGGTTGCAGCAGCCATGCACACCAGTATGTCAGGAGTGGGAGCGAAATAAAAGGGAAAATGATGACAGAAAATGTTAACGAAAACTCGAAAAAAATCAACATTACCAAAGAAGACACCCCATTGGACACAGCCCAAAACATGAGGACGTTGTTGAAAAGAAGGGTCCAAAGAATTTGGTAATGTGGAAGCAGAATAGTGTGCACTGCAAATTGCGTCGAAAGCATGTTCTCACAAAGACAGGTAATATCACTAATCTTTTTTACCATCTAAAGCAGTGCCATCCTTTAGAGCACGCAAAATGCAAGACTTTACAGTCCAAGTCCCACACTAATGGGTATTTCTAGTGCCTTTCTTTTTTTTTTGCCTTGGAGCATAAGCTGAGTGATTATGTCAGTTTTGTTTATGTTCTCCTTCATTTACATTTAAATTTGAATTTGTACTGAAGATATATACAGAATGGGTTTGCCTATTTATTTGTGGGTTTGTTTCCCAACCATTTAGAACAGTTTGAATCTATACAAAGGAAAGGACACAGTATAGAAAAAAGTCTCGTCCCAAGATTTTTTTATATAATAGAGAGATTTTATTTTGTATTAATACCTACTTTATTTATTTACAACTGACATAAGAATTTAATTTGTGTTCTCCTGTAAAAGTTGAAAGCTTGAAGATTTTAGTTTTAGATTTTAGAATTTTAGAATTAAGATTTTATTTTATTAATTTATTTGGAGCTGACCAATAAACTGAGTGTGTTTTCCTGTAAAACCTGTAAGCTTTTGACTGGTCAGAATTTTGTATAACCTATTTTATTTATTTGGAATTGACCAAAGAATTTAGTTGTGCATTTTGTTTGTGTTCTCCTGTAACACTTGAAGCTCTTGACTGGTCAGAAATAAGATTCTAGTTTATATTCTATTATATATACCTATTTTATTAATTTGAAATAAAGTTGTGTAATGTTCTACAGTACATTTGTCATGGTCAGCATCTGACAGAAAATAAATAATATTTAAACCAAAATTAACCTTATATTTTCACATTTCACTTAGAAGTTAAAAGGAAACTTTAAGCTTGATAGAAGTAATGATTTGATTTATATCATGTTATATATCACTATTGACTGATGTGAACAATTATCATGATGATTTTTTTTTCTATATTGCCCACCCCTAAAATTACATTATATTTACTCAGCGGACACTTTCATCCAAAGTGACTTATAAAAAGAGTCAGCAGAATCAAATAAACTTCAGTCTGGGGGACTGTTTTGAACCTATTGTTACAGGACAAGGTTACAAAGTTGACCATTAGAAGTGAAGAGCTCTAAACCATACGGAACAACTAAAGATGAATTATTCTTTTCTTAGCCACTAAGACCCTACCAGTCAGTCAGCCGGTCATTGTCCAACCCGCTATATCCTAACTACAGGGTCATGGGGGTCTGCTGGAGCCAATCCCACCCAACACACGGCGCAAAGCAGGAACAAACCCCAGGCAGGGCGCCAGCCCACCGCAGGAACACACACACACCAAGCACACACTAGGGACAATTTAGGATCGCCAAGGCACCTAACCTGGATGTCTTTGGACCATGGGAGGAAACCGGAGCACCCGGAGGAAACCCACGCAGACACGGGGAGAATATGCAGACTTCACACAGGGAGAACCCGGGAAGCAAACCCAGGACTCCTTACTGCGAGGCAGCAGCGCAAACACTGCGCCACTGTGCTGCCCAGACCCTACCATCAAACCCTTTATCAATTAGAAAGATATTCACAGAACTAGAGTGTCTTCAGATACTTCTTAAACATCATAAGCAACAGTGAGGTCTGGGAAAGGGCAACACTCTGTAGTTACAGTAGGGTGGGCACCAACCCACTGGTAGGCACACCTTGGCCATCTGTGTTTGTTATGTGATTCTGTTAATGGCTGGAATCCTTGAACCTGCCTTAAATTTTGTCTCTAATAGAGAAAGAGATACATTCTCTTCCACATATCACCTTCCCCCTTCACATAATTATAGTCTCGATACCAGGGGTTATTTTGACTTTCCTGACGGTCATTTGATAATAACCCCTTCCATGTTAATGTTTTTGTACACAATCAGCCAAATTGGCAGTTGACAAAAGTTTAAGCACTCTATGCAAAGCTTTCCATGCCTAGGAGCATCCACAGTGTCTTCCTAGTTAATCAGAGTCACATGCCTGGACTAAGAAAGATGCCATTGCTAGAATCATCTGATTTCTGTAAATATATAAAAGCAGTAGTTTGTGGAAAAGTTGAACTTCTGGGGTTAGCCTGCATGAGTTCAGTGTCCCTAACAAGATCTGTATAAAAGGAAAGCAAACTACACAGCCACCTCTGTGAGTTGCCAGGCTACATGGTGTAGTTTGTCAGTTAATGGGAAGAAATGTGCCAAGACCGCATGAGCTGTGCAGTATACTCTTAACTGTACATATAACAACAATAGAAGTTTAGAAGGCAAGAAGAGACCATCTAGTCCATCACACTCATTTGGTTAGTTAATACAGTAGCCATGTTCTCCCTTAAGTGCCTTGAGCATGGGAAAGGCGCTATATAAATAAAATGTATTATTATTAAGGTAATAGTAAAACTTCCACTAAGCACCCTGACTTCTGAATTGCATGATATTCTTCTTCTACTTTCGGCTGCTCTCGTTAGGGGGTCACCAAAGCGGATCATAATGCATGATATATCATGTTGATATATGATATTTGTAAAAGGCCTTAAACAAAACAATATCAGTGAATAGCCAAGGAGATTGAAGCCTTCTACGCCTTTTCTGCTATGGAAACAGTGTGGCTGGTACACACTCATCTGCAGTCCCTTAGTTAATGATTTCCCTTACCTTCGAGGCTGCTATCTGGGCCATTAAGAGGGAGCAGAATACCTACAATATAACTCAAAGAGCTGCACGATGCATATGTGACCACCATAAAGTATTGCACTCGGCTAGGATGATGGCCTGAAGTTCAAATAACACGGCACTGTGTGTTCCTCATGTTTCCCACATTGAAGATTTTGAGGAATGCAGACTGCCAGGCTCCTGGGTCAAAACAATGAAGTCTGACCTTCTTGAAGACAGAAAAACAAAAAATTACAAGAAAAATCAAAATCCAAATAGCAGCAGAGGCCAGACGGGCTAGTGGTGTTGTTATTGAGGGCTTCAAGAATGTCTTTTAAGTGCTGGATACCTAGTCATGGAGTGCTTCAGCTTAATGGAAGCTGCAGTTAAAGGATTGTATTCCATCTTTGTTTTTTGCTCTTCTTTTCCAGTTTACAGTGTGCTTACGTCGAGCTGGACAGACCATCTACCAGCAGGTGCTATCCGTGGAGAGGCCACATACCCTGCAAGGGTGGAACTGGGGTTTCTGTGGCAACTATGCCTATTACCATGCCTTGTACCCCAGAGCGTGGACTGTGTATGATCTACCAGGACAGAACGTGACACTCACCTGTCGTCAGGTGTCACCAGTGATTCCACATGATTACAAGGTGAGGCCCCCTCACTTCCTTGTCTTTGCAGGATGGATCATCGATCATCACAAATAAATGTTTAGACGTATAAAATAATAGCTTTGTGAGGGCAACTGAAGCTTATGTGAGGACTTGTGGAGTGGAAGTGTAGTTCAGAGCTATAAAACTGAAGGCAACTTTATTTTTATTTATTTATTTAGAAAGCACTTTAAAAACAACATCATGGCTGACCAAAGTGCTGTACAATAAAACACAACTTAGGTAGATTGGTGATTCTCAATTGGCCCTAGTGTGTGCTTGGTGTATGGGTGTGTTTGTGTGTGTCCTGCGGTGGGTTGGCACCCTGCCCGGGATTGGTTCCTGCCTTGTGCCCTGTGTTGGCTGGGATTGGCTCCAGCAGACCCCCGTGACCCTGTGTTCGGATTCAGCGGCTTGGAAAATGGATGGATGGATGGATGTAAGACACACAATAACCAAAGGGTAAAAGAAGCAGAAACACATAAGAGCTGAAGAAATTCAAAATAAAAAAGTACACAGATAGTCAACATATCACACTGGGTTAAAGGCCATGGAGTAAAAGTGTGTTTTAAATAAGATTTAAAGACAGCTAGTGAAGGAGCCTGCCTAACATGCAACGGCAAATCGTTCCAGAGTTTTGGAGCTGCAACTGAAAAAGCCAATCACCTCAGAGTTTGCATCGTGTCTTAGGAACACGTAAAAGCATCTGGTCTGCTGACCTGAGAGAGTGAGATGGTACATATGGGTGCAGCAGGTGTGACAAATAAAATGGGGCACAACCATTAAAAGATTTAAAAACAAATACAAGGATCTTAAAGTGGATTCGAAAATGAACTAGAAGCCAGTGAAGGGAAGCTAAAACTGGGGTTTTTGTACCAGTTAAAAATTGAACAGCAGCATTTTGCACCAGCTGTAGGCGAGCAATGGAGGCCTGGCTAATTCCAAAAAGAAGCGCATTGCAGTAGTCTAGACGAGAGGTCATAAAAGCATGTATCACTTTTTCAAGGTTGTGTTTAGACAAAACAGGCTTGATTTTTGACAGCCGCCTCAACTGGAAAAAGCAATTTTTTACCACTGCGTTCACATGGCCTTGGTAGGGGATCATGTAGTTCAAAAATATATGAATCAACTATGAAATATTCTCATATGCACTCATTCTGTCTGACATCATAGAACAGGGTTGGGGCTCAAGAGGTGAACCTCATTTAGCTGGCAGATCTTTTACCAATGAAAAAGAAACAAAAATGTGTTTTCCAACACTGCCATGATGAGATGTGTCTTATGCAGATGCAAGTCTTAAACTGACTGGCTTCTTCCAGTGATGGCTATTTTTCTATGTGTCCGAGGCGGAAGGATGGAAGTGACATCAGAGTTCCTCTACTCCATGAACCTCCGATCTGAGGGAAAAGAGGAAAAGTTATAAGCAACCCATTGTCCAGGGTAGGATTACAGGCTCTGACAATCGATAAAATGATTCAGCCTTTGGGGGCTGAATTGTGTGTATATCTTTAACAGTCCAAGGTGGGATATAAATAAGTTCTTGGCAGTTGGGAGGGGGGGTTTGGAGGCCACAGATCCTGGAAAAAACACTTTTTTTAAGTCTGTTTGTGTGGGATTGGATCTCCCTGTACTGCTTACCAGATGGTATTGGATCAAATAAGGAAGTCCAGCTTGTATTTTGTCTCCGCTGATGCTGCTAATCTTCTTCATGTCAAATATTCTATAACAGAAAGAACTAAAGTTCAGTGTTAGATTAAAACATACTGGGTGTATAAAAAAAAATTGGAACACCAGAATAGACAACAAATACGAGATGTATCAACTTGCAGAGCCACAGCACCATACATCGCTGCAGGTCTATGCTGGCAGTTTCAGGGCAGAAATGACATCACTGCATGTCTAGACCACCAGTTTGGTAATAAACGTGTATACATTACAGTACAATACAATTAATTTTTGTATAGCCCAAAATCACACAAGAAGTGCCACAATGGGCTTTAACAGGTCTTGCCTTTTGACAGCCTCCCAGCCTTGACTCTCTAAGAAGACAAGGAAAAGCTCCCAATAAAAACCCTAGTAGGGAAAAATGGAAGAAACCTTAGGAAAGACAATTCAAAGAGAGACCCCTTTCCAGGTAGGTTGGGCGTGCAGTGGGTGTCAAAAAGAAGGGGGTCAATACAATACAATACACAGAATAGAGCAATATAATAGTACAGTAGAAAAATTACAAGTACAGAGCAGAATTTAACAGTACATCATATCACATAATATGATTTTGAGTCCTGGAGACCTCAGCCATCAAGTCATCACAATTCAAATTGATTAAAACACCAAACCATAACCTTAACCATTTATCCTACGCGCTAATCCATCCTAACCCCTAACCTTAACTTCCATCCTATATCTGCTGGTCTTGAACTGCTGGCATAGAACTGTGGTGACGTATGGTGTCCTGACAATGCAGCTGGATATTATTAGCATTATAAGTATTATTACTGCAATTATTATTACCGGAAATTGAAATTTTGGGAGAAATTCCATCAGGCAAAGAACATAATTAATTCAATGAACAATTTCTTGATGATATCTTCGATTATGAAATATGTATAATATATTGACATTTTATTGGCTCAGGCTAGCTATGACAAGGATAGGCAATCTTTCAGATTGATCGTTTCAGTTATACTCAAGTATAACAGCTTAGCCAGTACAAGGAAATATGCCTTGCTTGTCTTTGATCATTGAAGGGATTTACCTAATTTGGTATCACTTAGTTTCAAAACAGTAAAAAAAAACTTTTTATTCATTGCTTTGATTACATAAATGCATGTCACAATAGTTTGTGTAGCCTTTTGGTTTTTTATGCACTTAGAGGCCACTTTACACGCTCCATCTGGGTAGGACCCTCTTTGGCATCCAAGGCAGCCTGAATTCTTTGAGGCACTTATTCAGCAAGGTGCTCACAACCAACTTTAGGGATTTGGGAATGTTTCCTGCAATTTTTTTTTTGCCACACATTCATGCTGTGAACCATCCATTCCACTATATGTCAAAGGCTGTGATAACTGAAGTCACTCCAGCTTGTGAAGACAGAAGCTTTCTGACATGGTTCATTATCCCTTTGATAAAGGGTAGACTGTGACCTTAAAGTGATTCCTTTGGTAAGCAACAATGCTTAGTTATGTTATGACATTCCAGTAATGCTCATGTGATATTAAGAAGAATAATGTGTACCAAGAAAACAGCCCAACATAAATATAGTACCACATCCAGCCTGTATAATGAAGACACATTAGGTTTGGTCTATGAGCAAATGATGTTTAAACCAAATTCTCACTACAGTAATCCCCTGCCTATCGCAGAAGTTACGTTCCAGACCCATCAGCGATCGGTGAAAATCCGTGATATAGAAAGACCATATAAATAAACATTTTTTTTATAGTTTAAGCCTTAAAATACCCCTCCCACATGCTTTAAACACATGTAAACTTATTAAAACACACTTTGTAAACACATATGATATGTGGATGTCGGGCTAAGGATATGAGTACATATCTCTCTATTATAAAAAAAATCTTGGCAGGGAGACCAGGGAGGCGAGGCGTGATCTTCTCAGAAGACAATTTGACATCCTGTGAGAGACATTTTAACGGTCACGCAAGACAAGGCAGTGAGACAGAAGGACAGCTACTCTACAGGCTTTTACATGATCGATGCGCAGAGCGACAAGCATAACAGGCATCTTGGCAGAAGCAGCACAAAGCCAGTAGCTGATCCGTCCACTTCTGCTTAGCGTGCATTCAGCTACCCCCCCTTCACAACACGCGCGGGAGAGACGTGAAGTGGCAGGAGAGTAGCGCGCCTCCCGGGGGGTTGAGCAAAGCGATCGAGACCAGATCATCTCGGAGAGACACTTTCACGACACGCAAGACTAGACATTACAACCTTAGGAAGCAAAACCCGTGAGACGGTGACCTTTGCACGTCACGCCCTACTTACAAACAATTTGAAACAAGTTCACTGACATCTAACCTAGCAGTTGTTGGAATGCTTTTGACACACAAACTTCAGGTGCTCCCAGCTCTTAAAACAACGACAAGCAGAATATGCAGCTTGCCAGTAGCAAGCCAGCGTGCGTTCAGCCCTCACCACCCCCCCACTCCTCCTCCACCTTCAGAATGCTAGCAGCAGAGACGCGAAGTGGCAAAAGGACAGCTGCTGTACAGGCTTTTAAGTGTTTGACGCAAAGTGAGACAAGCACAACAAACAGCTGGCCAGCAGCAGCAGTGGAACACCAGCTGAACCGATTGCATCTCTTTAGCATGCGTTCAGACCTCCCCTTCACAATGCGAGCAGCGTTATAAGTCCCATGAGAAAGAGATTTAACCACGCCCGGGGCAGGAAATAAAGGACAAATATTGTTTTTACAAAAGTTTTAAAGTAAAAATGAAAATAATGCATATGTAACAATTCCCATGAAAATAACAATCGCTTTAAATTGTTTATCCGGTAAACCAAAGCCGGGGGTGGGTGAGTGAAGCGAGCAGGGGGCAGAGCCCCCTAGTAATAATAATAAAAATATTAATAAATCCGCAATGTAGTGGGGGCGTGATAGCTGAACCGCGATATAACGGGGGATCACTGTACAATGAAAACTGAGGCTCATTAGACATTATTCCAGTCTTCTGTTGTCCAGTTTTGGTGACAGCATGTCCAATGAGGCTTCCTTTTCTTATCTAACAGGAGTGGATCTCATCATTATGTAGCCCATTGGATTTAAGGTCCAGCATCCTCTGCATTCACATTTAAGGTCCAAAATCCTGTACATTCAGAGATGCCCCCCACCCCATGCATGCCACTGTTGTAGAGGGCCTTTATTTGTGTGTTTGTGGATTTTCTGTTGGCTTGAACGTGCTCTGAACTCTCTCATTAACAAGGTATTTTTGCCCACACAACTGTTGCTAACTAGATGTATTTTGTTTATCACACCATTCTGTGTAAACTCTAGAGATAAAAGTGTGTAAAAATCTCAGGAGGGTAGCTGTTTTTAAGACACTGGAACAAACAAACCTTAAAAATCATACCATGGTCAAAGTCTCTAAGGTAATGAGTCTTGGCCATGTTAAAGTTCGGTAGAACTGCAGTTGAACTGCTTGACCATATCTGCGTGCTGAATATGCTAAGATACAGATGAATTATTGACTGTTAGGCGGAGCAGGACGAGTGTGAGTACAGCTTGTGTGTAATATGTATAAAAAGTAATAAATACAAGTAAGTACAGTCTTAACACTTAAATACAATAGCTTATATTGCTTTTATGGTTTTATATTTAAATTTTAAGGTCATTTTAAGTGAAAGATGAACTTTGTCAAAGAGTAAAATCAATACAACCTTACAACAACAACATTTATTTATATATTACATTTTCATACAAATGATGTAGTTCAAAGTGTTTTACAGGATGAAGAAAGAGAACAAAATATATAAAAAATAAAATTAGGCAATACTATTTAACATAGAATAAAAGTAAGGTCCGATGGCCAGGGAGGACAGAAAAAACAAACAAAAAAAATAAAATAAAATATGTAGGGGTTCCGTGTCCACGAGACCACCCTGCCCCCTCTAGGCATTCTACCTCACATAAATGACCTCAATCAGTCCTTATTGTATTCAGGGTTTACATGGAAGAACTTGATGATGATGGTCATGTAGACTTCTGGCCTTTAAATCCAACAATGTAGGGACTACATGGTGCTTTTATCAGGTGATGGTTGCACAGATCACCACTACAGAAAACCGGAAAATGAACAGAAGAGAAAGTAGGGATTAGTACGCATTATGGAGCCACCATGAATGATATTGATAATTAATTGAATATACAGAGCATCAGGATTAAACTAAAATGAAGCTATGAGAAAGCCATGTCAAAGTAATGTCTTTTTAGAAGTTTTTTTAAAGTGCTTTATGCTATTAGCCTGGTGAATTTCTATTGGTAGGCAATTCCAGATTTTAGGTGCATAATAGCAGCAGGCCGCCTGCACCACTTCTTTTAAGTTTAGCTCTTGGAATTCTAAGCAGACACTCATTTGAAGATCTAAAGTTACAATTTGGAGTGTAAGACATTCTGAAATATAGGATGGAGCAAGATTATTTAAGGCTTTTAAGGATTTTAAAGTCAATTCTGAATGACACAGGTAACCAATGTAGTGACATCAAAACTGGAGAGATGTGTTTGTGTTTTCTGTTCCTAGTTAAGATTCTGGCAGCTGCATTCTGCACTCGTTGCAGTTGATTGATGTCTTTTTTGGGTAGTCCTGGGAAGAGTGTATTACAGTAATCTAGCCAACTAATGTTCAACTTACTGCTGTTTGTTCATATTATGGCCAAAGGGTAAGGCGAGTCCCAAAGTTTAACAAAGATGATAATGGATCACGAAAAAATGTTAAAAGGGCTAGGCAAAGAACAGTCGTTTAACAGCCAAGAATCATTTCCTGAAGACAAAACAACAAGTTATCAAAATGAAACACATACCAAAGGTCAAAACCAACACTTGAAACAATATTGCCTTAACAACATTTAAAATCATGAGCCACTGTTAGTTTTATTTATTATCCAAAACTTGCGCTGTCAGCTGGGCAGTGTCACCTTGCGTGGGAGAGAAGGACTAATTTGATAATGTTATGTAATCGGTAACAACCATAGCAACAGTAAAAAATGAGACCACACCTGTGACGACTACACAATAAAAGACAAAACTAATAAAAAGATACCAATCAGCTTATGACAGTTCATTGCATGAAATACATAAACACAAATAAAAATATCTTAGTTTATCCATATGGCATGTATGCTGACATAAGCATTATTGGTTTAAAATTATGTCACTCAATAAACATTAGCATGATATTTACACTAACACACACTGTACTTCATTTTATTGGCAGCTGGTTTACTTGTGAACAATAAATTGTGCTTGCGAAATTTTTGCAAGAATAAAAACGTTAATGAAATGATGATGAGGGAGAGAAGAACATGACACGTTACAGTAAGAAAGCAGATTATTTTAATAAGAAGTGACTTGTGGTGAGAGGACTCAACATTGCAATAGTCACATGATTAGTATGGGATGTTATTGTAGTCACTTACATCAGCATGAATATTTACAATACAAAGTGTAACACAAACAGGTTAACAGAACATACTGGATATGAAGGGAACTGCAGGGCACATGTAGGTCAGTATGTGTGAAGTGTGGCAGTCAGGTAATGTAGTATACCGATGTCTATAATAATTGTCAGAAAACGCAATTTGTTGCATAAACGTTATTGTCTGTGAAAATATTCCTTTGTGTGTAACCCGCAAGTACCTGTACATTTAACTCTGGTTTCAATGTAACTCTGGAAAATGTAGTGTACAACTGGCCATGGGTTAAAACAGGGCCTGGCAAATAAACTCTGACGTTATTAAATGTTTGTCCTTGTGACTTGGTGATAGTCATACAATATGCTAAACGAACGGGGAATTGCCTATGCCATAATACAAAGGGAATATCTTGTTTTGAGTTGTCAGTGTTATGGAATTCCTGTAGTTTTTCCATCGTAATGTTTCTTGTTGTCTGGCAGTAAGCCGCTGCTATTCAGAAAAGTTGTGTGTGTAATCTGTTTTTCATTCACTGCCCTGGTGTAAGACTTGTTGCTGCTGATCCTCAGATAATGTCGCTGTGTGGTTTGTCATATGTTGCCTTTGTTGTTCTAAGGCATGTTGCCTGTGCTGGTTGGTCTGGCGTGATGTAAATGTTTCTGCTTCTGTGCGTTGGTCTGAGTATGTAGGCCGGTGAGACCGTTTCTGTTGGTCGCAGCTAGGCTGTATGTGCCTTTTCATTTTATTGGGAGGCTTACGTTGAAGTAAAGGAAAAAGGAGGTGTAAAATGGTAGTGTTGGTCATTTACAAAGTATGCACTGAATAAACAGTCAAATACCATAGTCGATAATTGGTCATATTGATGAATTGAAGAGTTGAAGATAAGCCTAAGACCAAAACTCTGCCAGGAGCATGAATTCCTCCCTATTGTTGTGGAGGGATATAGTTGTTGTGGCAACTGTTGTTTATATTGAGCACAGACGGGCATAAGCGAAATAATATAAGGATGTACTTGACTGTTAATAGCTAAGTGTAAACCTGGAGATGTCTGTGTTTCCTTTTCCTATTTGATTTTGCAATTAATTGCTTTGTACCACCACATAAGTGTATCATAGAACTACTGTCTCTACACGGCATATTGGAATCGGAGCAATTTAGAATATTTTGGCTGCATTGGGCAAAAGGCAAAAATTAGTTAGTTATGGATGGAGTGCCAGTCCTTCGCTGGGTACAGTCACTCGTATGGAATCTGGGAATTGCTAATTAATCCAACATTATACTACAGCAGAGTGGTAACTCAGCATAGGTCACACTAATAATATGAGATTGTGAGTGTCCAGAACAATCATACTGCACAGCACTAAACAGAAATTGGCATACATAGACATGTGTATCTTTAAAAGACAACTCTGTACTTAAAAATGCAACTTTGAACATAATATATTTCAATTGAATTCTTTAGGGAAAAATGCATTAACTCTGTGGCAATGTCTATGAGAGATTGTGTGCATAGGATTGGCCCAAATATAATTTTAATGAACGCTGCAAGGTGACCTTATTTATTTTAAGAACCGACTGCTGATGGTATATACAGTGCCCTCCATAATGTTTGGGGCAAAGACACATTTTCTCTTGGTTTACCCCTCTGCACCACAGTTTAAAATTACAAATCAATTCTAATGTGATTAAAGTGCACATTGCAGACTTTTACTTAAGGATATCTACATACATTTTGGTCAAACCATGAAGAAATGACAACGTTTTTTATACATGAGCTCCACATTTCAGGACATGATAATGCTTGGGACAATTGGCGTCACAGGTGTTTGTGATTCCTCTGTTGTGTTTCATGGCTTCATAAGATACCTCAGCTCGCTTCTATCCTTTGGAGTCTGTAGTTGTCATTGTGCGACATGAGGACCAGAGCGGTGGCAATGAATGTCAAAGAAGCCATTATGAGGCTGGAAAACAAGAATAAATAATTAGAGACATTGGGAAAACTTTAGGATTACCTAAATCAACTGTCTGGAATATCATTAAGAAGAAACCTTGCACCGCTGAGCTCAGTAATCACAAAGGGACTGGTAGGCCATGGAAGACCTCCATTACTGATGAGAGCAGAATCCTCACTATGGTAAAGGAAAGCCCCAAAGGCCTGTCTGACAGATGAGACTCAGTCTTCTGGAGGCAGAGGTGTGTGTGTGTGTGTGCGTGTGTGTGTGTGTGTGTGTCAGAGATGACTATCTGCAGAAGACTTCATGAACAGAAATACAGAGGACACACTGCAAGATGAACACAACTAGTTTGCCACAAAACAGGGTGTCCAGATTACAGTTTGTGAAAAGTACTTAAAAGAATTCTGGAAAAGGTCTTGTGGACAGATGAAACAAAGATGAACCTGCTGTATGAGAGTGATGGCAAGTGTGGAGATGAACATGAACTGCCCAAGATCCAAAACAGACCACCTCATCTGTTAAACATGCCTGTGGGGGTGTTTGGGCTTGGGCATATATGGCTACCACAGGTCCTGGCACACTTCTCTTCACTGATGATGGAACTGCTGATGGCAGTAGTACAATCAATTCTGAGGTGTATAGAAACATCTGCTGTGCTCAAGTTTCAGTATAAGCCTCCAAACTCTTTCATCCTACAACATGATGATGATTCCAAACACACTGCTAAGGCAACACAGGAGTTTTCCAAAGCTAAAAAATGAAAAATTCTAGAATGGTCAATTGAGCAGACCTTCCCTATGATGAAGCAAAAACTCGAGGGGACAGCCCCCAAAACAAGCAGGAGCCGAAGATGGCTGCATTAGAGGCTTGACAGAGCATCACCAGAGATGGCGATGTCTATGAATCACAGACTTCAAGCAGCCGTTGCATGCAGGGATATGTGACAAAGTTCTAAATATGATGGCTTTAATAGACCTGCCATTGCTGAAAGTCTGAAATGAAAGTCTACAATTTGCAATATAATTACTTCTAAATTGTTTAATTTGTAATTTTAAACTGTGGAGCAGATGGGGAAATCAAGGAAAAATGTGTTTTTGTCCCAAACATTATGAAAGTCACTGTGCAAAATCTTGTTACATATTTAAGGTCTTTGTCCAAATTTCAGAAGAAGGACAATATATTTCACAATGTTTTGAAATTCAAGAATTCAACAAACATTTATTGGCTCTTCATTTTGTTTGAACTATTTGTGAAAATTGTGATCATGTTTCACTATTGTCAATGAAGTTTAAAATGTTTTCTTTTTGAAATGGCATTTAGTCACTTTAGCTGTACCACACCCAAGTATGTCAACATATAGTTACAAAGTTCCTTGTGGTGGCACTCTAATGGAATGTTCCCCAACAACTGAGTTAGGCTATAGAGCCGAACAACGAGGGCACTATTTAGAAATACTGAAATGAAATATTTTTCAAGGTCTTATTTTTGACATCTTCAAGATCAGTGTATGATTGGAAAGTATTGATCACAACCACTCTCTGTTTTATTGAGCCTTTCCAGTATATGTGGTGCTCTTTTCATTCAGGTATTTCTTTATGTGCTTGTCATCAGTTGTATGTTTAAGCTTTGTTTTTTTTGCCATAGCCATAGGCAGATAAGTTGTAACACGCTGAATTTTACTTTAGCTTATGATCAAACAATAATGTTTACAGGCTGTTCATTTAGACGACCAATGTAATTAATCATTTTACTTTTGGGGTTGTTTTCTCTAGTGCTTGAAGTGGAAGAAAATGTCTGTAACTTTATTTTGTATGCTTTTTAAATGATCAGGGACCCTGTCTGAAGTCTGCAGATTTTGGAGAGTGGCGGTGGGCCATCGCTGTTCAAAGTAAGCAGACGCGCATGTAAATGTAGAAGACTTGGGAGTGCAGCTTGTGGGTTCCCTTTCAAAGTCATTACATACAACTGTATGGTACAATGGAGTAGCTCATTGGGAACCATTAAGATGGATGGATCTGAGGACTCCACTTTAGCCATTACTTTTTTCTCCCTGCCTTTTTTGCTTTGCAACACTAACACTCACAGCCACAACGTCTGGCCCTAGCAATGAAGTTTTATAGCGCTTGCAAACCACAGAGCATCATTGAACTTTCTCTTATTCATTTCACACCTCACTGTACACAACAAACGTGATTACACCTGTTTCTCCCTGTGCCAAACAATGCCTCTTCTTCAATTGTCTGCCCACCCTATGGGTTGGTACTGCCACAATCGCTTCTGCTGCATCCTTCGTTTGTATAAAGCCCCCTGAAAAACACAGCGCATGTAAATTAACATAATATTAATAAATATCAACAAATAAAAAATTAATCAGCAAATAAAGAAAAACCACGTTAGCTCATTTTCTTTTTTCTATAACATCCCCAAATTTCAATCAAATAGGTTAAAGCAGTTTTGAGATTTTGGGGTATTTTAATTTTTCAGTGGTTGGGGGATTTTTTAGCATTAAATATTGCTATATCAAAATGTCCTTTCTAAGCCTAGATGTACAATCCTGCAAGTCTTCAACTTTTTAACTAAACAGAAAGTAGCGTCTTTGCTGAGTGAGTGAACGAATGAGTCAGTCAACTTCGCATTTTATATATTCAGCCTCCTCGACAACTATTGGTAGTAAATCTGGTAAAGATGAGTAAAAAAGGTTATAAAAAAATTCACCTTTTGATAAGTTATCTTAATCTCAAACTGACAAAATGAGAGAAATCCAACCTTACACTGCAGTAAATCTATTCTAAGAAAAAATAAATATCTCAATGTATGGAGGTTCAGTGTAGGCAAATGAAGTTCTCCAGCAGATGAACATTGTAGACCAACAGGGTGGACTGACGAGACAAGAAAAGAAGGTGTCTTAAAGAGGAAAAGAAGGAAAGTGGATATTTATATACACAATGCCTGCTTCAAGTTTTATGTTGATTTTGATCAATTAAAATACCAATTCCATACCTTATATTACGAGTAAATGCGAATGGACATCGGTTATTTTGTTGTTATTGAGTAAATATGGTACAGATGTATTAGGTATGGAAATTCACCATCAAATTGTCAAATCTGCAACAAGACAGTGGACACTATACATGTTTTCTCATATAACACAAATTGGCACAATTATGTTGCAATGTATATGAATAATATGAAAATCCCTCAACCTACACTACCACGAATTATTAGCTGCATTAGCCCCACCAGCACCAAGCACGTATAAACACAATGAACACACTTTTCTTTACCTTGTCTCCTTCTTTCTTCTTCCTCCTGCGCGCCTTCTCTGACAAGCTTCATCCTCCCTCTTCTGACTCTGTGGCAGGCAGATCTTTTTATGTGATCTCTGGAAGTAACCCATCCCCCCCGCCTAACCCCCTCGCCCCCCCCCCCATTGCTGACTGAGGGCGTCCCAGGCATCCCTCATACCTAAAATAAACAGACTTGCTGTTACTAAATAACCACAAAAAATCCCAACGTGAAGAGACTTCAGTTGTTAAATATGCACATAAACATTCAGAAAATCATTCCGCTAAATACACATCAGAACATATCGATATGAACAGAGAAGCTTCATATTCATATAAAATCAAAGAAAATATTTGCCTTTGCTCAGAAATTGCAATGATTGGTTTAATTATAATTCACATATTGATTACGAATGTAATAAAGAAATTCTTGTAGGGTCCATGAATGTTCAATGTCCATATTTTTGTGCATTAAAATAAAATGATGAGCTTCCTAGAATATGTAAAAAAAAATTTTGAAAAAATAACAAATGATGATTATCAAATTATAAAGCATAACCTTTTGACAACTTACCAGGGCCTACATATAAATTAATATTTGGTTTACACCCAGTCTCAGAACATTTTATCAGTGTTCAAAGAAAGCATACTGGGGCATTTCAAATGGCATCATTTGGTATAAAAAGTACTGTATAGTCAAAGGCCATTTCATGCCAAATTTTAAAGTACAAGGACAGGTGTCTCACAAATGTCTTAGGGAATTTCCCGGGTAAGCCGGATGCACAGCTTGTCGTACATATAGGGTGATAATTTTAAACTGCCGGCTAAATAATTGTTCATGAGCAAGTCACACATGTGAAATACTAAAATAATAATGGAGACAGTTGTGACTACTTAATGGACACTGGGAATGTAATCAGTTTAAATTAGAGGATGTAGAAAATTGAAATAGGAATGCAAAGATAATCCACAGATGCTGTTATGGTTCCAGATAATAAGGTAATATATAGTGGGGCAAAAAAGTATTTAGTCAGCCACCAATTGTGCAAGTTCTCCCACTAAAAAAGATGAGAGAGGCCTGTAATTTACATCATAGGTATACCTCAACTATGAGGGACAAAATGAGAAAAAAAATCCAGAAAATCACATTGTCTGATTTTTAAAGAATTTATTTGCAAATTATGGTGGAAAATAAGTATTTGGTCACCTACAAACAAGCAAGATTTCTGGCTCTCACAGACCTGTAACTTCTTCTGTAAGAGGCTCCTCTGTCCTCCACTTGTTACCTGTATTAATGGCACCTGTTTGAACTCGTTATCAATATAAAAGACACCTGTCCACAACCTCAAACAGTCACACTCCAAACTCCACTATGGCCAAGACCAAAGAGCTGTCAAAGGACAGCAGAAACAAAATTGTAGACCTGCACCAGGCTGGGAAGACTGAATCTGCAATAGGTAAGCAGCTTGGTGTGAAGAAATCAACTGTGGGAGCAATTATTAGAAAATGGAAGACATATAAGACCACTGATAATCTCCCTCAATCTGGGGCTCCACGCAAGATCTCACCCCGTGGGGTCAAAATGATCACAAGAACGGTGAGCAAAAATCCCGGAACCACACAGCGGGACCTAGTGAATGACCTGCAGAGAGCTGGAACCAAAGTAACAAAGGACCCTGGGAGGCTTGTGAGATTAGAGGGGGAAATGAGAGAGGAAAACCTGATGTGGTCTGTAAGAGGCCTGTACCTTGGGAGAAGATTTGTTTTCCAGCAAGAAAGCAACCCCAAGCATCCAGACAATGTGTCACAGAAATGGATTAAAAGCAAATCCTGTCCAATGGCTTATAAACATCAACAATGTCCTGGAGTAGCTAAGTCAGAGTTCAGATCTCAATCTAATGGAAAATTTGTGGCTGAACTTCAAAAAGACTGTTCACTCATAATCAACTTGCAAGACAAAGCTTGAGCAGTTTTTATAAAGAAAGATGGGGAAAAATTGCCGTGTCCAGACGTGCAAAGCTGACAGAGAGAAAAAAAAAAGAGACATGTGCACACAAACTCAAGGCTGTCATGGCAGGTGCATCTACTAAAATACTGTACTGACTTGAAGGGGGTAAGTACTTTCTTGCTTTTTATTTATGTCTAAATAATTTAGACCACTTTGCAGAAATCTGTTTTCACTTTCACATTTAAGAGTCTTTTTCTGTTAATCAGTGTAGAAAAATACACTGTGATTCAATGTTGTATAACAATAAATTGTTAAAACTGCCAAGGGATGAATGCATTTTGTAGGCGCTTGAGAAGTCTCTTGTCATAAAAAAGTGAACTGTGATCACCTTGTAATTTAAGACTATGCTTTTAAAAATGAATCATGCAAACTTTATTACTTTGCAGTTGGCTGATATCTGAGACACACTGCGGTCTTGTCTTGCAGCTTAATGCCTAGGCCAAAGCTGGTGACATCACATCGCCTATAATAGAAAGTGACCATCCATTATAAATGAATCTGTGCAGATGGTTCAGCGTCTCCAATAATACTGTTAAAAGTGTCAGACTTCAAAAATAAAAATATATGCAGTAGCATGAGGTGAAAATATTCTGAAGATTGTCAAGTTGGGCTGCAGGGGGCAGTATATGTCAGCTGCATAAGAAAACTGTGTCAGTAAGAATTTGTCACTTCCTCTATGAAAAATTCTCAGTGGTTACTGCCATATTATTCTCCTGTGTTGCAAATCAGTGGGCTATATCAATTTATTGCAGGTATTAAAGTAATCTTTGATGGATAGCCACTTGTGATCCATTATAAAAGTCAGTCAGTCAGTCATTTTCCAACCTGCTATATCCTAACACAGGGTCACGGGGGGTCTGCTGGAGCCAGTCCCAGCCAGCACAGGGCGCAAGACAGGAACAAATCCCAGGCAGGGCGCCAACCCACTGCAGGACACCCACACACCAAGCACACACTAGAGACAATTTAGGATTGCCAATGCACCTAACCTGCATGTCTTTGGACTGTGGGAAGAAACCGGAGCACCCAGAGGAAACTCACGCAGACACGGGGAGAACATGCAAACTTCACGCAGGGAGGACCTGGGAAGCGAACCCGGATCTCCAAACTGTGAGGCAGCAGTGCTACCACTGCGCAACCGTGCTGCCCTCCATTATAAAAGTGACCATTCATTTACAAAAGAAAAAAAAAAAAAACAAGAACTTCCTCAAAAGACAATATGAATGTATCAGTTGGACAACAGTCGATTTACTGTAGCATGTTCTCTGCTCTGTGCTTAAATTTTCATTTATTGTGGGGCAGCAGGATGTTGTTACCAAAGTAAAGTGCTGTCTGAAAGCAAGAATCACCATATCTTAAATTCAGTTCATTTCATGATTCAGCATCCCGGGTTTGATTCCAATGCCCACAGACTGGCAAATTCCCCTTGCATCTGTGTGGGTTTTTCTTCAGGTGCTCAGTTAGTCTGCTCACATCCCCAAAGTCACTTGTGTTAGCTTAGTCGGGAATTCTAAAGTTCCTCTGCATGATTGTAATGATGGATTTGTGGCCAAAAGTTTTGAGAATGACACAAATATTAATTTTCACAAAGTTTGCTGCCTCAGTTTCTATGATGTCAATTTGCATCTACTCCACAATGTTCTGAAGAGTGATCAGATAAATTGCAATTAATTGCAACGTCCATCTTTGCTGTGAAAATGAATTTAATCCCCAAAAAAATCATTTCCACTGCTGTTGTGAAGAAGGCTTCAGGGTGCCCAAGAAAGCCCAGCAAGTGCCAGGACTGTCTCCTAAAGTTGATTCATGGGTTGGAATCAGGGGGCACCACCAGTGCAGAGCTTGCTCAGGAATGGCAGCAGGCAGATGTGAGGGCATCTGCGCGCACAGTAAGAGAGGTGGAGACTGTTGGAGGATGGCCTGGTGTCAAGAAGGGCAGCAAAAAAGCCATCAGGGACAGACGGATATTCTGCAAAAGGTACAGGGATTGGACTGCTGAGGACTTCTGGGGGAAAGTCATTTTCTCTGATGAATCCCCTTTCTGATTTTGGGGTGTCCAGAGAAGAAAAGGTGAGCGCTACCATCAGTCCTGTGTCATGCCATGGTAATGCATTCTGAAACCATTCATGTGTGGGGTTGAATAAAAGAGTGGGCTCACTCACAATTTGTCCTAAGAACACATCCATGAATAAAGAATGGGACCAAAACGTCCTCCGAGAGCAACTTCTCCCAACCATCCAAGAACAGTTTGGTGATGAACAATGCATTCTCCACCATGATGGAGTACTAGGCCATAAGGCAAAAGTGATAACTTAGTGGCTCAGGGAACAAAACATTGAAATTTTGGGTCCATGGCTAGGAAACTCTCCAGATCTTAATCCCATTGAGAACATGTGGTCAATCCTCAACGAGGCGGGTGGACAAACAAAAACTCACCAATTCTGACAAACTCCAAGCATTGATTATGCAAGAATGGGCTGCCATCAGTCAGGTTTTGGCCCAGAAGTTGATTGACAGCATGCCAGGGCAAGTTGCAGAGGTCTTGAAAAAGACAGAAGGGCCAACACTGCAAATATTGACTCTTTGCATAAACTTAATGCAATTGTCATTAAAAGCCTTTGAAACTTATAAAATGCTTGTACTTATACTCCAGTGTACCATAGAAACATCTGACAAAAAGATCTAAAAACACTGAAGCAGCAAACTTGGTGAAATCCAATAATTGTGTCATTCTGAAAACTTTTGGGCACAACTGTAATGGACTGGTATCCAGTCCAGAGCTGATTTTCACTTTATACCCAGTGCTGCCAGCACATGTTGGCAACCCCACAACACTGAACTGATTTAAAATGGTTTGAATGTGCCATCGTGTTATGTATTGTATGGCAGTATTCACTGATCACAGGCTCTTCTTAAGCATATTTTCAGCTGTGGTAACAGTAAAATATGAAACCTATGACATTTAGATACATACAACAGAACTCAAGAAAGAAGTGAACCTCAGGGGACTCCACGGCTGCTTGTAACAAAGCTACGATCTGCTTCAAACACACATAATAATGTGCACAGCTGAGTTAACACAAGAAAACTGTTCTCATGACCTCTTTGCAAAAGTCAACATGAGAAATATGCAAAAAAAAATTCTTAAATAAGCCAACACCCTTTTTCAACAAAACATTGTGGACTGATAAAACAAGAAGTACATTTAGTGGAAAATAAATGAAACGTGTTGAAAAGACTTGTACGGGTGTGATTGGTGGTGGTGTGGTATGCCAATGAAACAAAGAATGGATTTATGAAAGTATTATGAGAGACTACAAAGTAGCGTCTCTGACTCAGTGAAATTGAAACCGATAAGGTGTTGGGACATTTTAACTAAACAACTCCACCCAGTGGGCACTTCAAATGCTGACAGGAATGACAGATTGCAGTTTTCATAAACGGACTTGTGTAACTTTGAAATTCAGAGAGGAGATCTTTAACATGCATGTGTATTTCTGAAAGCAGGAATAGAAAATCTCTTTGCTGGTCTTGAATCAGTCATTTCAGCCAAAGCAGATATTAGTGAGCACTGACTGATAATCTTCCCAGACCTTCATTCATGCCACATTCCCTTTTTATTAATATGTTAAATTTAAGAAACAATGAACTTGCATTAAATTGTATGGAAATATGCCTTGATTCAGTTTGCACCATGTACAGGGGACATTTTTTTTTTTTGCTTTAAGCAGTGGTCCCAGTGACCCCGTATAGCTGCAGTTTTTTTGTTTCATCCAGTTTTCCTCCAGTTGATCTCATTTAATTAGCTGGTCTTGTTTTTCTGTTATTTTATTCTGTATTAATTTACATTTGCAGGACATTTAGAATTGTTTCCCTATTATTTGTCTCATTTTTGTGTAGTTTTCTCTCTTAATTCTATTCTAATAATGACAATTAACAATGAGCAGAGCAGACACCTGGGTAATTGACACTGAATGCTGAAAGGCTGCAACTACCTGAGTGTCAGACTCACAACCCTGCACCTTAGTAAATCATGGAAATCAACCAGAATGCCTGGAAAAGCAGAAGGAAAATCATGATGATGCTGAATATCTTAAAAATGAAGTTAAAAAGTAACGACTGTCTTTTCTAATTTTTACATGAACTCCAAAACAGAGAGACTGGGAAGTAACAGTTGGGTTAATTAAAAAATGGATGTCAATTGGGCGGCACAGTGGCGCAGTGGTAGCGCTGCTGCCTCGCAGTTAGGAGACCTGGGTTCGCTTCCCGGGTCCACCCTGCGTGGAGTTTGCATGTTCTCCCCGTGTCTGCGTGGGTTTCCTCCGGGCACTCCAGTTTCCTCCCACAGTCCAAAGACATGCAGGTTAGGTGGATTGGTGATTCTACATTGGCCCTAGTGTGTGCTTGGTGTGTGTTTGTGTGTGTCCTGCGGTGGGTTGGCACCCTGCCCAGGATTGGTTCCCTGTCTTGTGCCCTGTGTTGGCTGGGATTGGCTCCAGCAGACCCCCATGACCCTGTGTTCGGATTCAGCGGGTTGGAAAATGGATGGATGGATGGATGGATGTCAATTGGAACAAAATCCTGCAGCCACACGGGGTCTCCCAGAACTGAATTTCATAACCACTGACTTAAAAATCCATTATATCCTACATTTTGACAAGGGGTGTCTAAACTTTTGCATACCATTGAAATTGTGCCAGACAGTTTCATTTTCTTATTGCATGTCAATTTAGCTATTATTTTAAACACAACAGGAGAGGTGTACATACAGTGCATCCGGAAAGTATTCACAGCTCATCACTTTTTCCACCATTTGTTATGTTACAGCCTTATTCCAAAATGGATTAAATTCATTTTTTTCCTCAGAATTCTGCACAGAACACCCCATAATAACAACGTGAAAAAAATTTACTTGAGGTTTTTGCAAATTTATTAAAAATAAAAAAACTGAGAAATCACATGTACATAAGTATTCACAGCCTTTGCTCAATACTTTGTCGATGCACCTTTGGCAGCAATTACAGCCTCAAGTCTTGTTGAATATGATGCCACAAGCTTGGCACACCTATCCTTGGCCAGTTTCGCCCATTCCTCTTTGCAGCACCTCTCAAGCTCCATCAGGTTGGATGGGAAGCGTCGCTGCACAACCATTTTAAGATCTCTCAAGAGATGTTCAATCGGATTCAACTCTGGGCTCTGGCTGGACCACTCAAGGACATTCACAGAGTTGTCCTAGCCACTCCTTTGATATCTTGGCTGTGTGCTTAGGGTCGTTGTCCTGCTGAAAGATGAACCGTCACCCCAGTCTGAGGTCAAGAGCGCTCTGGAGCAGGTTTTCATCCAGGATGTCTCTGTACATTGCTGCAGTCATCTTTCCCTTTATCCTGACTAGTCTCCCAGTTCCTGCCACTGAAAAACATCCCCACAGCATGATGCTGCCACTATCATGCTTCACTGTAGGGATGGTATTGGCCTGGTGATGAGCGGTACCTGGTTTCCTCCAAACGTGACGCCTGGCATTCACACCAAAAAGTTCAATCTTTGTCTCATCATACCAGAGAATTTTGTTTCTCATGGTCTGAGAGTCCTTCAGGTGCCTTTTGGCAAACTCCAGGCAGGCTGCCATGTGCCTTTTACTAAGGAGTGGCTTCCGTCTGGCCACTCTACCATATAGGCCTGATTGGTGGATTGCTGCAGAGATGGTTGTCCTTCTGGAAGGTTCTCCTCTCTCCACAGAGGACCTCTGGAGCTCTGACAGAGTGACCATCGGGTTCTTGGTCACCTCCCTGACTAATGTCCTTCTCCCCCGATCACTCAGTTTAGATGGCCGGCCAGCTCTAGGAAGAGTCCTGGTGGTTTCGAACTTCTTCCACTTACGGATGATGGAGGCCACTGTGCTCATTGGGACCTTCAAAGCAGCAGAAATTTTTCTGTAACCTTCCCCAGATTTGTACCTTGAGACAATCCTGTCTCGGAGGTCTACAGACAATTCCTTTGACTTCATGCTTGGTTTGTGCTCTGACATGAACTGTCAACTGTGGGACCTTATATAGACAGGTGTGTGCCTTTCCAAATCCTGTCCAATCAACTGAATTTACCACAGGTGGACTCCAATTAAGCTGCAGAAACATCTCAAGGATGATCAGGGGAAACAGGATGCACCTGAGCTCAATTTGGAGCTTCACGGCAAAGGCTGTGAATACTTATGTACATGTGCTTTCTCAATTTTTTTACGTTTAATAAATTTGCAAAAACCTCAAGTAAACTTTTTTCACATTGTCATTATGAGGTGTTGTGTGTAGAATTCTGAGGAAAAAAATGAATTGAATCCATTTTGGAATAAGGCTGTAACATAACAAAATGTGGAAAAGGTGATGCGCTGTGAATACTTTCCGGATGCACTGTACTTTAACTTGTTGATTTGATGAGATTTATAGGAGCATTGAAGGCTGAGAGCCAGATGAATAAAAGAGAACTTCAGAGCAACCAAGGTAAATGGGAATTAAACTGCAATCCAGAAAATACTGAGGTGCAGCTGAGATGAGGCTTGGGCCCACAGAAGTGGACCCATAGTTCAGTTGAGGGGTGAGAGTCAGAGGACTGAAAATGGACTTCAGGCCAACCGAGGTTGCTAGCAGTGGAACGTCAGTTGAGAATATTTTAAATTCTGAGTATGGAACTGCAACTCAAATGTGGCTGGTGTCTATGGGAGGTGGAGTTGGATCTTAAAGTAGCTCTGAAGTCTAAGGCAATGAAACTGAGATCTGAGGCCAACATGAGTGGACCAACAATCCAAGGGTTCAATGAGAAATCCAGTGTGAAACACTGAGAAATGAGGGCAGCTGTAGCTTTTTGGTACATGAAAGGGTCCATCCTTTCCTTAGTGTGTGCAGTTTTGTCTTAAATTGCCCATGCTCAATGTCCACATTTCATTTTTCTTTGTCCAGGACTCTAGTCTCCCTGTGGGTGTGTTCGTCTGGGACATTGAGAATCGAAACGACTTTGATCTCGAAGTGACCATTATGTTTACTATGAGGAATGGGACTGGAAGCAAGAGCGACAAGAAGGGTGGACATTGGAATGAGCCATTCCACATAGAGAAAGAAGGCGAGGCTGTGTCTGGTGTCCTTCTTCACCACTGCTGCCATATCAACCCCTACACATTGGCTATAGCTGCCCGGTGCCAGGTAAGAAATAGGACACTGTCCTAAGCCCAGATTTTGGGACTAGTTAGTGGGATGAATCTTCAGACTGTTGTGCACCGCTGTTCTTGTGGAAAAAAAATTTTCTCTATTTTCAAAGAAGTCATTCTCAGAGACCAGATGTAAATCCAGAACAATTCTTTATTTGCACATAGATATCCATAAATGTCTCAGTCCAAGGAATGAGCAGTCATTAATACAATTCATTCCCTTTTATACTTTACTATTAAGATTACCTTATCTAAGACATCTGACTCTTAAAATGCAGAATTTTGTCAATCAGCTACAGTCACCAGTAACTTCGTATACATGTCCATTATTCTAAACATCGCTTTGTTAATAGGGGTGTTCTACAGGTTTTCCCATTGATCTTATTTCCACTTCACAATAGGGGTTTTTGGGGTTCTTCACTATTTGTCCTCACTTTTTAAGTGGGTGTTCATTACTCATTTACTTCACTTTAACCTTAGTAATTTCTTTGGTGGTTTGTCTAAGATTAGGCAAACCTCACATGCTCAAGCTTTAAGCTGCGTTTAGTTCACCCCTTTAGTTGCCTTCAGTCCTTTTCCTTATGCTTTTAATAATCCATTATTACAACTTCCATTTAAGGATATGCTTGTATTAAATTGTAAACAAGATCATGTATTGATTTAAAATATTTGATTAACATTCTATACTGTCTTTACCCCTTTGTAGACATGAGTTGGCATGTAGTTGGGAGTTTTTAAAAGTAATGATGAACAAACACACATATAATTGGTAAAAAAACGGGGGAACATGTAACACAAGATTGGGGATTTAGGGGCTTTTTGAACACTCTGTGAATCGCACTTTGGCTGTTGTAGCGAAGGACTCTTCTGGACACATGGCAATGCTCAGAGAATGTTCCCGACTTGGGAAACCTGCTCCTCCTCAGCCCACTGCTTTATGTGCCATTTTGATCATTTTAATCTTTCAGCCCTTTGTGTTTACTGGTTTGTCTAATTCTTTCTGTCTTTCCCTTGGCTCCATTTGATTTACATGAATATGTCTGTTTGCCTTATGGATATGGCTGAATCTTCATCTCTGGTTTCTCATTGCCTATGTGGCTATGTTTGTCTCTTATTTTTGAATTGTTTGTCCGCCTTTTCCCTACTTACAGTTGCATACAGTGCTGTGAAGAAGTATTTGCCCCTTTCTGATATCCTCTGTTTCAGATTTTAAGACAAAAAGCAGACTTAAATAAGGGATCAGGAGTAAACATGCAACACCATTTCTAAATTTCCACTTAATATATTTAAAGTTATCCAACAGCTGTATTGTTTGCATATAAAGGTAATCCTCCTGATACTTGCACAATCAACTGACCAACGTTAACTGATAACCCTGTTGTATGTAAGCCTTACCATATACTGACCCTTACCTTGAGTGTGAAGTCACCACTAGATTTCTACAAGAACAATAGGCTCTGGTTAATTTTAGAATAATGTTCTATGGACAGACATGTCAAAAGTTGAACTCTTAGTTGACACAGGTTGCTCTGTGTTTGATGTACAACTAATACAACATTTCACAATAAGAACATAATATCTACAGTAAAACCTGGCAGTAGTAGTAATGGTGAGGGATTCTTTGCTGCGGACCTGGGAGACATGTCATTATTGAAGGATAGATAATGTTTAAAATATTCCTGTAATGTGTAAGGAAAATGTCTGGTCATCTGTCCCAGAGCATAATTTGAGTTATATTGCAGGACAATGTGATAAAACTCAAAAGCAAGCCTACAAATGAATAGATCAGAAGAAAGAAAATTACAGCTTAAGAAGGGCATAATGAAGGTCCTGCAATGAGCAGTTCAGGTTCTTAAACCTACGAATAGGTCTGAATGAAAGTGGCTGTACAAAGAAGAGAGGGACAATTACGCTTTAACGTGGGTGAAAGGGGTGTTGGAGAGGTTTGTTCTTTAATGTTCCCTCTTGGTAGAGTGATATATATTACTCTAGTTTCCCCTTTTGTATGTGTAGCTTTTGTCATAATGCCTCAAATCTCACAGACGTACCTCTGTTTATAAGATATTGTACCATATAACTTCTCCCCACCTTCCCTTCTAGATTTATAACCTCAGGCAATTAGGTGTAGTAAAAGACAAGCAGGAGTTCATTTACAATTTAATTTAATTATTTATAATATTCATAAATAATAACAATAGGCAAAGTACAAGTGAACACTGGCAACCATACAACCTGATGTTTAGCCTCAGGCGGCACACAGACTTGTAGATACTTTAAATGTCTCTAGATAAGGCATCATTTTTGGTCAGCTTTCTTCAGAACAGTCCGCATGCCTTTCTCAATATGGCTACCGAGATAGATAGATAGATACTTTATTAATCCCAAGGGGAAATTGACATACTCCAGCAGCATACTGATAAAGAAACAATTTTAAATAAAAGAGTGATAAAAATGCAGGTATAACAAACAATAACTTTGTATAATGTTAACGTTTTACCCCCCCCCCCCCCTCCCCAAAGGGTGGAATTGAACAGTCGTATACTGTGGGGGAGGAATGATCTCCTCAGTCTGTCAGTGGAGCAGGACATTGACAGCAGTCTGTCGCTGAAGCTGCTCCTCTGTCTGGAGATGACACTGTTCAGTGGATGCAATGAATTCTCCATGATTGACAGGAGCCTGCTAAGTGTCCGTCACTCTGCCACAGATGTCAAACTGTCCAGCTCTGTGCCTACAATAGAGCCTGCCTTCCTCACCAGTTTGTCCAGGCGTGAGGCGTCCTTTATGCTGCCTCCCCAGCACACCACCGCGTAGAAGAGGGCACTCGCCACAACCGTCTGATAGAACATCTACAGCATCTTATTGCAGATTTTGAAGGACGCCAGCCTTCTAAGGAAGTATATTCGGCTCTGTCCTCTCTTGCAAAGAGCATCAGTATTGGCAGTCCAGTCCAATTTATCATCCAGCTGCACTCCCTCTGCACACAGTCATCTCTGATGATCACGGAGTCCAGGAGGGGCATGGGTCTCCTAAAATCCACCACCAGTTCCTTGGTTTTGCTGGTGTTCTGGTGTAGGTGGTTTGAGTCGCACCATTTAACAAAGTCATGGATTAGGTTCCTATACTCCTCCTCCTGCCCACTTCTGATGCAGCCCACGATAGCAGTGTCATCAGTGAATTTTTGCACATGGCAGGACTCCGAGTTATATTGGAAGTCCGATGTATATAGACTGAACAGGACTGGAGAAAGTATAGTCCCCTGCGGCGCTCCTATGTTGCTGACCACAATGTCAGACCTGCAGTTCCCGAGACACACATACTGAGGTCTGTCTGTAAGATAGTCCACGATCCATGCCACCAGGTATGAATCTACTCCCATCTCTGTCAGCTTGTCCCTAAGGAGCAGAGGTTGGATGGTGTTGAAGGCGCTAGAGAAGTCCAGAAACATAATTCTTACAGCACCACTGCCTCTGTCCAAGTGGGAGAGGGATCGGTGTAGCATGTAGATCAGGGGTGGGCAAATTGCGGCCCACTAAGAGTTTTTTGTGGCCCGCCAAGACAGTCAGAAAAATCCGCCTTGAACCGAGATTTCCTTCCCGTGCGCAACGAAGATTCGTCTCGTATTTTCCACTAGGACAGCCACATCAATACGCATGCGCAGTGTAGATACGATGCACAGTGCTTTCCCGGTTGATCTTGTTAATTTCAATTTTGTCTTTTCAACAGTAAGTATATAAATTTCCAACTTTAGTGAAACCATGAACCCTCCGAAAAAACGTAAAATCGGTGATGAATGTCGTGTGTTTAATGAAGAATGGACAAACAAATATTTCTTTGGTAATACAGGGAATAAAGAAGTGTGTTTATTGTGTCATGAAACGATAGCTGTATTTGAGGAGTACAATCTGAAACGACACCACGAAACAAAACATAGAGAATTTGGCTGCAAACTTTCCAAGGAAGAACGCAAAATAAAAGCTGCAGAGTATGTGAAAAGGCTGAAGAAGCAACAAACATTATTTACAAAGCAATCAACACTTCAAAATAGCGCTACAGAAGCAAGTTTCATGGTAGCCTACTACCTTGCTAAACGCAACAAACCTTTTTTGGATGGCAAGTTTATTAAGCAGTGTATGGTAGAGTGTGTAAGCGTATTATGTCCTGATGTGAGAAGCAAATTTGAAAGCATTTCATTGTCAAGAAGGACTATAGTGAGGCGCATTGACTCAATTAGTGACGAACTCACAGAACAGCTGAAGACTGTGAGCAAAGATTTTGTTTGGTTTTCTTTGGCACTGAATGAGAGTACAGATAACGAAGACACTGCACAATTACTCATCTTTATCCATGGAATTAATGAAAATTTCATCATCACAGAGGAATTCCTTGGCCTAGAATCAATGAAAGATAGAACCACTGGTCAGGACTTGCTTGAGTGTGCTGTGAATTGTGTGAAGAAAAGTGGCTTGTCCTGGAACAAAATGGCAAGCATTACAACAGATGGGGCCAGAGCTTCCAGTGGAAAAAATGTAGGTATGGTTAAGCTTTTATAAAACAAGTCACAAGCACAAGACACGGACAGTGATATCTTGTCTTTTAGTTGCATTTTACATCAGGAGAGCCTTTGTAAAGCTGCACTGGACTTAAAGCATGTGGTAGATCCTATTGTTAGTGTAGTGAACACAATCGGAGCAAGGGCACGCCACCATCGACAGTTCAAATCTTTTCTTGATGATGTGGAGGCAGAGTATGAAGACGTAATTTACCACAACATTGTGAGGTGGTTGAGCCTGGGCAAAGTGATAAAAAGAGTCTGGGCATTGTAGAATGAAATCCTCTTATTTCTGGACAAGAAATAGATATCTCATGATTTTGTTACAAAAATAGGATGTGAGGAGTGGAGATATGAGATGATGTTTGCAGCTGATGTATTTGAGAAATTGAATGAACTGAATTCAGGGAAAGGGGCTGTTTGCACATGAAATGTGGAAGCATGTAAAATCATTCAAAGCAAAACTAGGTCTGTTTGCAAGGCAAGCAGGTGAAGGCAATTTTTGTCATTTCCCTTTATTAGGAAAACAGAAAGTGCAAGAAAGTGTTTCTGCTAAGATTAGGGATCATCTGCAGAGTTTGGAGGACGAGGTCACAAGACGATTTCAGGACTTTAAGAAAATTGAGCCTAAATTCAATTTGCTCTCTTATACCATCACTGCTGATATTGACACAGCACCTGAGGAGCTGCAGCTTGAACTTATTGACATGCAGTCAAATCACACTGTGAAAGAAATGTTTAATGCTGTGACATTAGTTGACTTTTACAAATGTCTGCTGAAAAATTTCCATGTATGAAGAAATTTGCTGGGAAAATGTTCTCTATATTTGGGTCTACATATATTTGTGAGCAATGTTTTTCTTGCTTGAAGATCAACAAGAGTAAATATAGATGCTCTTTGACAGACATTAACGTGCAGGCTGTGATGAGAATCTCAACAAGCAATCTCACTCCTGATTTCAAACAAATTGTAGAAAAGTGTGATAGGGTACATTTGTCTCATTAAACTGATTCAAAAATTAAATGTGCTTGCAGCTATAGATGATATGAAATTGGCACGGTGGCGCAGTGGTAGCGCTGCTGCCTCGCAGTTAGGAGACCCGGGTTCGCTTCCCGGGTCCTCCCTGCGTGGAGTTTGCATGTTCTCCCCGTGTCTGCGTGGGTTTCCTCCGGCGCTCCAGTTTCCTCCTACAGTCCAAAGACATGCAGGTTAGGTGGATTGATGATTCTAAATTGGCCCTAGTGTGTGCTTGGTGTGTTTGTGTGTGTCCTGCGGTGGGTTGGCACCCTGCCCAGGATGGGTTCCCTGCCTTGTGCCCTGTGTTGGCTGGGATTGGCTCCAGCAGACCCCAGTGACCCTGTGTTTGGATTCAGCGGGGTGGAAAATGGATGGATGGATGGATGGATTTTTATGGTACAATTTATACCTTTTCTGAAATGCAAAGTTAACTAATGAATGCAATCATTTTAAAAGGTGCGTCCCTCCGCTATCCTCCGCTTCCACAAAGTGGCCCCCGAGCCAAAACAATTGCCCACCCCTGATGTAGATGATGGCATCCTCCACTCCCACCTTCTCCTGGTATGCAAACTGCAGAGGGTCGAGGGCGTGGCGGACCTGTGGCCTCAGGTGGTGAAGCAGCAGCCGCTCCATGATCTTCATCACATGTGACATCAGAGCGACAGGCTGGAAGTCGTTCAACTCACTAGGACGTGATACCTTTGGGATGGGGGTTATGCAAGATGTTTTCTAAAGCCTGGGGACTCTCCCCTGTTCCCAGGCTCAGGTTGAAGAATGCGCTGTAGAGGACCCCCCCAGCTCCAATGCACAGGCCTTCAGCAGTCGTAGGCGATACTCCATCTGGACCTGCTGCTTTGCTGGCACGAAGTCTCCTCAGCTCTCTGCTTACCTGGGCTGCTGTAATTATGGGTGGGGAGAAACTCTCCTCCTATGCTCCTTATGGCAATGGTGTGACAGAGAGATGGCTCCTTCATTGTGATGTTTGTAAGAGAGAGAGGGAAGGGTAAAGCAAGGAAATTTATAGACTCTCTGTCCCAAACTCTACAATCCAATAGGGCGTTGTGGTATTTAATGGCTTCAAGCAACTTTAGACCAACTAGAATTCTGGTGCGACCACAATGGTTTCACACCTTGTGCGGAGTGGTGCTCTGAGCCTAGGGATCTGCACTGCCAATCGAAAGGTAGCCGGTTTGCATCTCGTAAATGCCAAAAGAGACTCTGCTCTGTTGGGCCCTTAAGCAAGGCCCTTAACCTGCAATTGCTGAGCGCTTTGAGTAGTGAGAAAAGCGCTATATAAATGCAAAGAATTATTACCTGCTGAAGCTTGCCAGCTAGGTAGTTGGCCTCCATGCAGGGTTTGACTGAGAGAGTCCTGCAGAGAATCACTTGCCAGACTGGTTTAAGGCACTTCCCCTGACACTGTCATAAAATTACAAAGAGACTCAGTCCTGAAGGTGGGGTGGGGGGTGATTTTTAACCATCAGACCACTGCTGTTCTTATCAATGACAGACATTAGTGTTGTAAGTTACAAATACATACAAATAATCTATCAACTTATATGCAAAATTTTACACCACAACACTTAATTAAAGGAAGGTATGGTTTAAGAACTTTATTGTGTGTTCCCTTTCTCTAATATTGTATTTTGTCATTGTGTTAAATATTCAGGCACTGAGGATATTATGGAAGTAACAAATTATGGGGTATAGGGTGTAGGAAGGGAGGGGTGGGAGTCCTGCACACTGGCACACTCCTATTCTCCATATCTTTCATCCTGTGCCTCCCCTTTGCCTCTCTTTGTCTGCATGCATGTTAGCCATACTAATTGATTTTTTTGTAATCACTTCTGTTTTTGACTCCCCACAGCCAGATAGACAGATCAGTCACCAAACAGCATTCAACCCGCGGGGCACATGCCAGGCTCTTTGGACAGACCTCATTGCTGATGGACAGCTGAACTCCCCAGCAGGTGAGGGCCTCTGGTCGTCTTTATGTTGTCTCGACTGGAATGTGATGGGTAAGGTAGAGAGTACATCATTTATCCTCCTTTGTTTTCACCATTCCTTGACACCTCAGGTCCAAGTCCTCCCACCCAGAAAGGGGAAAAGACGGCAGCGGCCCTAGCAGCCAAATGCACTGTGCCCAGCTCAGGCCGCAACACCCTGGAATTCAACTTGACCTGGGATATGCCTCGAGTCCGTTTTGGATCAGCAGATAGGGCTCACTTCAGGTGCAATGCTGTCTAATGCTGTCTTGCCAACCATTTCCAAAAGTAATGAACTAATTGTTCCATCATTCCTTTGTGTGCGCAGACGTTATACTCGATTCTTTGAGAGCACTGGAGGGGCAGCGCCAGAGTTAAGCCACTACGCACTGACACACTACAGAGACTGGGAGAAGAAGATAGAGGACTGGCAGCAGCCTATTTTGGATAACAGGTATTGTACCTCTTCTTCCTTCTTCTTTTGTCTTCACTCGAGACCAGTTCTTAGGACATGTGGTGGGCCACTTTCCTTCCTCCTTCCTCTAGGTCTGCTTTTTTGTCTTTCTTTACTTTTTTCTTGCATACTACCAGCGGCCATTGTGTTTGCTGCATTATGCAAAGGTTCCTGCACACTCCAGTCATTTGTATTCAGTATGAGTCCATCAACTTACTCTGGAATGCCACCTTTTAGAATATTACAGTGTCCTCCAGTGATTGTCATACTCATTGCTTGTATCCTACTCCTTGTAAACATTTTGTAATGAGTTTATCCATTGCCCCACTTTGTCAGTTCTGCTACCTAAACATTCTTGGAACCTTCCTCCACACGTTTATGTACTTGTCTCACTGTCACTCCCTAGTCTTAATTTCTTTCCTCACATTTTCTTTCTCGTGGACCTTCCTGTGCTTTCTCAGTTAATCTTTATGCAGCATTGCTGGCACTGGGCTCTCACTGGAAAGCCCCTCTTTCTTTCTTCACTAACTCTTCTTTCTATAATCAGATTCTTCTTGAACTCTTGGCACTAAAAATCAACAAATCATTCGGTCTCATCATGAGAAAATGGTTTTCCGTCTCAGTCTTGTTGGTGGCAGGATGTCTGGTGGTGATTGAAAATGGGCGCTCAGCCTACTTGTTTCATTTTCTTTTTTAGTCTGGCTATGGACCACTGCCCTTTTTGGTTTGTCATGCTAGCTCCATATCATCATTTCTTTTCTCTCAAAATAAAGTTATTTCTCATAGGGTGCTGGTGAGGACAGGCAGCAGGTTTGCTTGGTTTCTTTTCATTGTATATGTTTTGTTTCTTTCTTTTTCTTTTTTTCCATTAATTCTTTTCAGTACAACTCCATCCAGCACAGAGGTGTATGCATCTAATATTTATTTGCTTTCTTCTCAGGAATCTTCCCAACTGGTACAAGTCGGCACTCTTCAATGAGCTCTACTTCATGACTGATGGAGGCACTGTGTGGGTAGAGGTACCCCTAAACACTGATGTGACGGCAGGGCTGCGACCGGAGAATGGTGGACTTCCCCCTCTGCCAGATGTTCTCAAGGAGTTTGGACGCTTTGCCTACCTCGAGGGTTTGTCTACTTTTGTGCTATCTTTGGAAGGGTTTAAGTCAGAAGGATAACATTCATTTTCAACAGGCGGGGGCACTCTAAGGGGTGAATAGCTAGAATGACTTGCAATTGGTGTCTTACAGGACAGGAGTACCGAATGTACAATACCTACGATGTACATTTCTACGCTTCCTTTGCCCTGGCTATGCTCTGGCCCCATTTGGAGCTTAGTCTACAGTATGACATTGGTGAGTCTCTTGCTTCAGCATGGCATGTGAATGAAGTACAGTGGAACCTCGGTTTGTGAGTAACTTAGTTTACGAGTGTTTCGCAAGACGAGCTAAAATTTGTAATAAATTTTGACTTGATAAATGAGCGAGGTCTTGCAATACAAGTAGTATGTATACGCTTTGTCTGCTGAGCGTCGTGTAATCACAACTGAGCTGATGGTTCTTCTCTCTCTCTCTCGCTGTGGGATTGTGGGCAATCGTCTTCTATTCTCCGTCTGAGTCAGCGTGCCTCACTCATATAGTCAACATCCGTATGAGCGTATACTGTTTACTACAGCATTGTGACTGTGTGTGTGTGTGTGCGTGTGCGTGTGTGTGTACGCGCGTACGTGTGTGCTGTGACGTGTGAGTCCCCGTCTTGCACCCCAAAACACGAAGCTGAGTCTCAGTACTTTAGTAACGCCATCTATTCAGCTTGAAACAGCAACAGCGCGGTTATTTATTGTAGCGGGATCTGCCACTCTCCTATACACAGACAAAGCAGTCAGGCAGGGCCGTGGCCAAGTAGTACTGTGCCCTGCGCATTTATAATGTTCCTTGTTCCTTGTATCACCCATCGACAGCAGGCGCTTATTGCATGTCCGCAATCTTTTCGGATTCACTTTTACGGCGAACTGCTACAGCGCTAGGAGACTGCGATTGCTTTGGGACGATCTTCCGCGTGTCGTCCTGTTGGGTGGAATTCCACAAGAGTTTAGAAACTCACTCACACCAGCCATGATTCTTTTCAAATGTAAAGTGCAGGTTAATTTGTTTTATGTATTTTTACTTTATATTTTGTATTAATCATGTTTATATGAATAGTTTTGGGTTGTGGAACGAATCATCTGAGTTTCCATTATTTCTTATGGGGAAATTCACTTTGATATACGAGTGCTTTGGACTGCGAGCACGTTTCCGGAACGAATTATGCTCGCAAACCGAGGTTCCACTGTATCTGTGATAGGAAATGCTTGGTGTGTTTCAAAAGGGAACTCTGATGTGAAAACATGCCTCTTCTCCCTGTGTAGCTGCTGCAGTTGTGAAAGAAGACAGCACCCTAAGGCTCAACCTGATGAGTGGACAGATATCAAAGGTGAAGACCAGGAATGTGGTGCCTCATGATATTGGCGACCCAGGTGAGCTTGGGATGTGGAATGGTGAGCGTTGGAAACATAGTGGAACCCTTCTGATTTCTGTTCTTCTTCCTTTCAAGATGATGAGCCCTGGGAGCGAATGAACGCCTATCAGATCCACGACACAGCTGACTGGAAAGACTTGAACCTCAAATTTGTTCTGCAGGTCTACAGAGACTACCATCTCACACAGGATACAACCTTCCTCAGGGACATGTGGCCCATTTGTCAGGTGAGCATCACAGGCATCAGCACATGGCCTGAGGGCCTGTTGTGGTCATGTGCTGGTGTCTTTCTCTTCTTGCTGTGCTGAGATAAATGAACCGAAGCTTTTCATGTCATATACAATAAATAGGTCGGGGATGCTTATGTGACCTGGCAAGAGTACCCTTTGGCATACCTTTGTGCATTCGCTGATGCCTTAGAAGCCAACATACCTCCTCACCCCCCACTACACTCTTACTTTAAGCTGTGCTTCCATAGATTCAAAAACATTTCAAGCTCCCTGTCCCTCTGTCCCTATTGCATATACCTGTTCATCCCACTTGCTCCCCAGTGCATGCAAAAATCCCTCTACCATCCTGAGTGTATATACCTTTTTTTGTGCCACTTGTACATTTTTTGTTTAGGCTCTTCCCAGAAGCAATTCAGCTGACGGTCTACCTACAACAACAGCAACAACAACATTTATTTCTATAGCACATTTTCATACAAATGATGTAGCTCAAATTGCTTTACAAGTTGAAGAAAGAAAAGTTTATGAACAATAAAAATATCAAAATAAGATTAGGCAATACACCGTGCCTGACACAATATTAGATTTTCTTTCTTACAATATCCCCTGCAGGCAGTGATGGAGACGGAGTCTCAATTTGACAGGGATTCAGATGGGCTGATTGAGAACTCGGGCTACGCAGACCAGACATATGATGGATGGCGCGTCACTGGACCAAGGTGAGAGGGCCTTCTTCTTTGTTTTATTTCAAAAATGTAGGATTATCCAGAGATGTTCATTGTCTTTCATAGAAATTTATACTTTTTTTAATTAAGGTACCAATAAATTGATTTAAAAATATAGCCAAGACCTAGGATGTGCTCAAATGTGGATGTGGCTGCAGTGGCCCTTTCCCCTCTTTGGCCCAAGTGCCCCTTTCTCCGTTTAGGATTGCAAACCACCTTTTCATTATAAGAAGTAGAAAGAATGACCAGTAATAAGTAATGGGTCAAGTTAAAGCTAAGTAAGTTACTCTTTACTATCCATAATTACACTATTTAGTAAGCACACCACAGTGGCAGAAGTGAACCTTCAGCTTGCTTCTTTGCTGTAGACAGACACACCTATTGAAGCGCAGAGATCCCCAGCTTCAGTGGATGTCTAAGGAGAAAATCATCCATGCGTTAGCTCTTTCAGGATGGATGTCGACTTTTATCGAAATTCAGGAGTAGACAAGGGTAATCGGCTGTAAACTGTGACAAAACTCGCCATTACATTTTAGTTTGACTCTCTTAGCTAGAAGGAAAGTTAACTTTGTTGATTTGACCTTACTTCCCTGCGTGTGCATAATGTAGATGAGACAGCAGGCCTTTCCTATCATGTATGGCTGTCCATTATAATGAGTTATGTGAGGGTTTTATTGGTATCTTTGATGCGTGGAATGCAAAAACTGATGAAAAACTATGAGAAGTAGGCAGGATTATAAAAGTACTTGTTGAGATTAACCCATTTATGCCTAAGTTTGAAATTTTTGAGTTTGTGCATGAAATTCACATATGTTGTGTAGAAAAATATAAGCAAGAAGAATTTGAAGAGAAAAAAAAATTACTCCATTCCATTCTTGAGTTATGTGCCGTTCTAAAATTGGAACACTAGGCAAATCCACTTCTTACATTATACATAACGTATAAAATTATGTTTCTTATCTCAGGAGATGGTAAATACCTGCTATTCAGTGTGATATCCAGCAGAGCATTTGACATGTAAGGCAACATCACACTTTTCACATCGAAATGTGGTGTTCTTATGACATTGAGCGCACCATGTTTGCTTTCCCTGTTTGACTATCACATGATTCAGGCCATCATAATGTGAATCAATGTTGCGCTTCTGAGAAAGTCTTCCTGTTCGGCCAGAGTCTGCAGGATGACCGTGGGTCTCCAAATAATGGCATGCGATACGTCAGCGAAACTCCAGAAGATCCATTGGGTTCTTATCATATGTTTTATGCAGTTGCCATGCTTTTTGTAAGGCCAATTCGAAACAGAACAACAGAGGACTTGAATACCATTTCTTTCCACGGATTGATGTCCGATACTTATCAATGTTTTCATCAGCTCTGTCTACGCCTCTCATGAAATGGTTATGGACTTTGATCATGTTTGGCTGCTGGACTTGGATCTTCTTTTTCAGTTTCTGGGAATAACGATTGACAAGACACAGGGGATCGATACCAGCACCAGATGAGGCAACAGTGACAACACTGTTATCATGCCATCTGCATACAATATTTGCATGCATCTATCATTGAGTTTGTTTATGAGAGGTCGCAACTTGGAAAACTTGTCCATTGGATCCAAATGGGCATTGTCAGCAACATGCAAATTAGAAAATATGGTTTCAAAGCGATCACGTCTCATGGCAGCACTAATGAGTACATTATGCGCATCAGTTCTTCGTTCCCAGAGCATGCGCCTTCTAGGAACTGACACGTAACCACTCAGAAAGATAATTCCGAGAAAACATTTGAATTCGGAACTAGTCAATCCCTTACTTGCAATGTATAAGTTGGAATATCAGACAATGAGTTCAACGGTTTCGTCATCAAGAAAAAGTTCAAAAATTTCTGTGGGAATTCTGGTTTCGGTGAAGAAATCATTTAGTGGTTTCTGTAACTCTACCTGCTACGGGTTGTGCAGTTAGGTCAGCCTTTTTCCGTTTCTGAACAATTTTTGTCACTTTCTTCTTCTTTGACGGAGGAGGTTGCTGAGCAGTAGAGGTTGACGGAACATCATCATCAGGGGAGTTATATTCAGGTACGTATGTGGGATCACTTGTGTCGGACTCCTCATCACTGCCATCTTGAATAAGATACGCAGGTACGCGCAACAAAGAACCTGGCAGATTATTTATTGTTCCACCTTCTTCATCTCCTGAGTCCTCATCAGAAACAGGCGATGTAGCATTTTCGGGTGGTTGTATCACTATAACACTTGCTTCAATGGTGTCATCTGTCTCTAGCAGGTCAGTTATTTCATGTAAAGATAGAGCTTGAGGCATTTTCAGAGAGATCTTCAACCGTAAAGGGAAAAATATATTATTAGTCCTACTGGTAGGGGTTTTGCCTGGTGCTCCAAAAATGGAACACACAAAATGTGAAGTCCATAACCAATACAACAATGATAACTTCGGTAGTTTCTTTTTACAGCACGATAACATAACTAGTAGAGAAGTAATAGAAAATAAATGTTAGTATATGACGTAGTGCAGCAAAGTTATATCTACCTGTCTTCGGAATGGTTCTTCAAAAATGTGAGAAAATTCACATCACTTCTTGAGGAGATCCCAGCACACCAATATCTGCAGCACACTGACTAACTCTGTGCACGACGTGATAAGGTGTACCCCCAGGAAGCAGACGTGCGTGAAAAGTCGGAGCCCGGCGATGGCCTTGAGCAGTAGGATATAAATAACTCCAACGTGACTGTTGTTCCAATAATGGAACACGAGGCGTAAATGAAGTATAGATGTAGATGAGGCTTGGTGTTACTAATTACGTTTTCTGTTCCCATCATTGATAGCCACACACAACGTAGTAGACATATTTGATAACGTTCTTATTGGTAACGTGGTTCTGGAATACAGGACCAGTGGAGCAACTGAAAATACCATGCAGTCATAAAGTCATGAGGTTTATTCTGCATTTAAGTTAAAAATCATATAGCATGAGACGAAAGGTTATGAATAGCAGTTGAGTTATAGAGATGTGCTATGTTATGAACTCCTGCTGCTAAAGTCCATTTGTTTTTTCTTTAAAATAGATTGGAATCTCTTTATTTGTTCTTTCATCTTGTGAAGAGGTGTTAGGCAAATGAAGTATATGCGCCATAGAAGGGGAGTAGTGTGTTTTCTGATGATTTGTCATAATCAGCAAATACTGTATTTTTCATAAGGTGTTTACGCTGTAATGCCCCTGATGTTACATCCACATTTTCAGTGAAATTAAAAATGCAGAAAGAAAAGTGGGCACTATTTTGTGACCAGGAATTAAAATTGAACAAATCCTGTCCTGTAAAGTGCCCCTGTTCTGCTTTGTGAGCCACTGACACTGGCAAAGTCATTGCTAATGCTACAAATGGCCATTACTACTTGAAGCAACTGATGTATAATTTATTATTCTCATATGACTGCAAAGTCCCATTTTCAGCAGCCATTACCCCCATTGTTCTAATAGCAGACTCCCTTAGCTCATCCTTAATTAATCATGTTTAAATGCAAATTGGTTATTAGAGGAAATGTTTAATTGTGTTAGCACAGTTCAAACCTTTTATTGTCTGACATTGTATGGCATTCCTTCAGTTCAATTCTGGGTTCAGTAATGGACAAGATGAAACAGCTTTTTCAAGGAACATGTTTTTATAAATTGAAGGTGATTCCATGTAATAGATTTCCAAGGATCTAAAGATTTCATAAAACGTCTATTGCTGTCTTCGAGAGAATATAGCAAACTGCACAACTGCACAAAAGACATAATAATAGCTTAACAACTGCATAAGAGGAGAAGGCCATTAGAGTGGGATTACTGAGAAAAAGACGCATTACAGGTCCTCAGATGACTTCTTCCTTAAATACACGTCAAATCCCAGTATCCTCTGCAAAACAGAAGAGACAATTGTCTAAGAGGCAGATCTTCAAAGAAAAAGCCATATTTGAAACTGGAAAATAAAAAGAATAGGTCAATATGGGCAACAGTTTGAAATCGCCCAGAGTCCACCATTCAGTTTCTGTGTTCTTTTGACCATTTAAACCCTTTCACTATTGCAGACAACACTGGTATTGGGCGTGCATTTAAGGAAAACCATTAAGGGGCATGTTTCTCAAACTACAGACTCTGATATTCTTTTCTCCTTTTTTGTACACTAGCTGTGCCACACATCCAAGACTTGTTGAAGTCAAAGTAATGAACATAGACCTCAGCATTAATGGTTGCAGCGTACTACGTAATGCTCATATTTGTTATATGCCTTTTGGTATGCGATTTGTAAAAGCAATGTTAATTTTTGTGATGCGCAATCTGTTGGAATGATAAATGCAATGTACTTGTTTCTGTAATATGCAATTTGGTAGAGATTCATAAAAGCAGTGTTAATGTTTGTGATGTGTCATCTGTTGGAATGACAAATGCAATGCATATGTCTGTTATATGCCATTTGCTATGGTATTTTAAAAGCAGTGTTGATGTTTATGAGATGCCATCTTTTGGAATGACAGAGAAATAGCAACTGGACATTTGGGCTTTCCATTTCTCTTTTTATTCTGGTTAAATCCAGTTTGCCCTCTTCTCTCAAGTTTATAAAATCTTCAGTTTCTTGGCAATCTGGTGCATGGAATAACATTAATTTTGGAAAACAATAGAATGATGTGTTTCTTGAGAAAGCTTCATTTATTCTTGTCATTTTAAAATCAGAATTGAATTTTAAGGATGCCAGTGTTGTGAGATGTATACTTAACTGTGGCAAATTGGCTGTGATGCCTTTGAAAAAACTATAAAGGTATGGCGACAACGTAACCAGCCTGCCCAAGAAGGCTCATTGCAAATCTAGCAAGTCTCACAGCTACTGCCTGCTGGCCTCCGGGTGTAGCAGGATCCAAATAAGGTGTAGCTGGCAGCGCAAAATTTACCAAAAAGCCCCACAAGAGGGAGGGTGACTGTAAACCCCTGGCTTGTGCACAAAACAGCAAACAAGGAATCTTTATAAATATTTTTTTATAATTATAAGAAAAATGTGAAAATTACAAGGAAAATCTCAAAAGAGCAAAAAACTGCTCTTTAAATGTCAGTCCCATAGTAAACAAGTCCCAATACGCCATCAGTGATCAATATTCTTAAAACAAAAACAAGAAAGTCAGGTGAACCTGAAAAATCCAGAAAAAGAAACAAGTAATACTCAGAGAAGTCCAACTAACACAATGATTTACTAGCTGGGTGGTTTTTTTTTCTGGTCTCCAGAAAAGTCAGAGGTAGAACTCAGCAGGTGTGACGTCAGGGAGGCCCCGCCTCCTGGGGCTCCACCCACAAAAAAACATAAAATGGAGGCACATTTAAAAAGATGGCATCTAATTACAGAACTAGTAGAAAATACATAAAATATTAAAAATACTACTAAACATAAAATACAAATACATTTAGACAGCTACGTAAGAGCCAATACTTTAGAACCCAAAAAGAGACAATTTATTGGCTTTATTGAAGGAAATGGCAGGTTTCAGAGGCACTAACCCAATTACAAAGGGTTCTCAAATGACCAATTAGAATTTAAACATGATTAATTAAGGATAAGCAAAAGGAGTGTACCATTAGGACACTAGAGCAATAGCTGCTAAAAATGGGGCTTTGCAGTTATATGTGAATGACGTCATTTCAATTAATAATAGCCATTTACTCCATTTGTAATGCATTTGCCCTACTATCCAGTCAGTTTAATGATACCGTAATACAAAAAGATCTGAACATTTTTGGGTGATGCCAAACTTTTCGATACTAGGCGTGCCTTGTGTATTGGTGACTTACTTTGGTTCAACATGTAAATCCTTGTAATTTTTTTATTTGATTGGGTGAGTGTGTAATTATACTGTGTAGATCCTTAATGAAAGCTGTTTTTTTTTAACCAAATTCTATTTTATGTTTCCCATTTTCAGTTTTCTTGTACTTTTTTTAATTTGGATTTTCAGCGTTTTATACATTTTTACTTGAAACTATAATAAATCCCACAATGGTAAAATGGCACTTTGCATTCTTTTTATTAAAACTGAACAATTACCCAAAGTGTATGTACACACATTCAGTGACTGCAAAAAGATCAGGACATACTGTAAAGGATGAATAAATGAATTGAAGTTCAGGCAATAATTGAAAATCAACATATTATAACTATAAATACATAGAAGTGCAATTTGTAGCTTAAAGTATCTGAATTCACCAAACAGAAAGCCTCCACATTCTAATGCCCTTTAATTAGTACAATTACCGCTGCACTCATTTGATTTATGTGCATCTCTGACGCTCACCCCATTGAAGTGTGCCATGGTGATTAACTCACTGAGCGTCTCTCTCTTGTCTTTGAAGTCTGTCTTGTATTTACTGAAGCTTATCAGCAAATTTCACACAAGGAAAGAGCCCCTCATTTGAAGTACAGTGTACATACACTCCAGAAAAGCTGCTGCCCTAATTTGTATCTGTCACAAGGACATTGTTGTGCCCAGAATTTTGCAGTTAAAATTGCGTCCTGTAGTCTTTTGGGCATTGCTGGGGTACTGTGATATTTCACATGCAGCTAGCTAGCCCATGGGTCTTACTGTATATCCGTACGAGCCATCCTGCCACAGAAAGACTTCTTCACTGATGCCTGTTCTTGTTTCACCTGGACAGTGCATACTGTGGGAGCCTGTGGCTGGCCTCTCTCTTTGTCATGTGCAAGATGGCCAAGATCTTCAAGGATCAAGACCTTTACGAGAAGTACAAAGACACCCTTAATCGGGGAGCTGAGGCCTTCGAAAAGATCCTGTGGAATGGTGAGTAATAATGTGAAGAGCCAAACGGGATACAAGAGTGCCCGCTGTTTGGGGAAATTAGTTGAGCAGAGAGGGGTGCCTCTGTCCTGTTTAACTGGGAAAATGTTGGGTGCAATGAGCTGGACGACTAGGGGTGCATCTGTCCTGTGTCAGTGACTGCTGTGAGGTTTTGGGATTGAAAGTACCACCTTGTCCCACAATTCTGCTGCTTTTTTTGCAGGGAAATATTACAACTATGACAGCAGCAGGAAGTCGTATTCAAACAGCGTGATGTCAGACCAGTGTGCTGGCCACTGGTTTCTGAGGGCATCAGGATTTGATGACAAAGACCTGCTGGTGAGAGAAGAGGCCAAACTTTATACTGTTTTTTGACATCAGTTATTATTTATTTAGCGTAGCATTGTCAGTCATTTATTTGGACTGTGCAAAGCAAAACATACATAGATTTAAATTGCAGACAAGTGAGGGAGTCATTAGACGCTTGTACTCAGCTCAGGTAAGTTTAGTCTCGTGTGGCTTTTTTTTTACAAATAATACAATAAACACCAAAACACTACACTACAATTATTGTAGCCCGGAAGTAGAATTGTAGAGCGGAGTGGTGGCTCTGAGGCTAAGGATCTGTGCTGGTATCCAGAAGGTTGCTGGTTCGAATCCCCGTCACTGCCAAAAGAGATCCTACTCTGCAGGGCCCTTAACCTGTAATTGCTCCAGGGGCTCTGTATAATGGCTGACCCTGCACTCTGACCCCAAGGGGTATGCGAAAACTAACAAATTCCTAATACAAGAAATTGTATAAGGCGAAATAAAGAACAAATAAATAAGTAAGTTTGTGGATGTTTTGTTATGATACATCAAATAAAGGCCTGCTCTTTGGACAACTAGAAAGTTAGTTTACACAGATCCTGTAGTACTAGGGTATCGTATCATGTTAGCCATTATGAATATAGTCAGAAGTCAAGGAAAATTACACCTTTTATTGGCTAACTAAAAAGATTACAATATGCAAGCTTTTGAGGCAACTCAGACCCCTTCCTTCTTGCCTGAAGAAGAGGCCTGAGTTGCCTTGAAAGCTTGCATATTGTAATCTTTTTAGTTAGCCATTCAAAAGTGTCATTTTGCTTGACGTCTCACTACACAGATCCTATAAAAAAATGAATCCTGTCTAAATAACCTACATCAATTGGCCATCCAGCCTCAGTCATTCTCACTCCCCTTTTGTTTGGGTCAGCTTCTTGGGGGGGTCCAGAGCTTATTCTCTTCTGTATTGTTCTCCACACAACCTTAAAAACAACAGCAGCAGCATTGATTTCTATAGTACATTTTCAAATGCAGGATGTAGCTCAAAGTGCTTTCCAAGACGTCAAAGAAATAATTGTAAAAAAAGAACAACTATTTAAATTAGTCAGAAATAATAATAAATTAAAAAATATCAAAACAGGCTTACATAAGATTAGTTATACATAAATGAATGACCTGTATGTTTATGGAGTAGTCCACTGTGCTCATGCTTAACCACAGCCACTAGATGGCGCATGCATGCATTTTTATGTTTTTTTGGCTCTTGCATGCACCTCACTTCTCGCTACGAAAGACGGGTGTGCAGCAAACACCTCTGTGTGACAATGACATTATGCTAATGACACAGAGGACTCAACATTGAAGTCAACGCTCCAGCTCAACAACATGCAAGTGAAACACCTTAGCAGTGGAGGACCAGTTTTCATTAAAAACATTGTCTATCTGGAGGTGTTTTCTCAAGACAAAGATTAATAGGACTCCTATGCCAGTGATATGACTAAGATATGGTATCATCAGAATCTTCTTATGAAAACCAGTGAGGCTGCCAACACAGGTGGGTCCACATCCTCTTCCCTGGGTAATTCTTAAGAGTTAGCTGACGCCTTTCCAAGTTCACGAATAAAGTCAAACTACCAGGGAGTCTTCGGGTTGTGTTTTGTCCCGAAGACCACATACAGCTAATATATATACGATTAGCAGAAAGGTAGAGCCCTTATAATCTCTAAAGATGAGTACAATGATAAGGTCAGATGACAAGGAGTAAAAACTCCAAATATTCTGAAGAAACAAAACAAAATCTGCAGGGGTTCAAGGCCAAAAGACCATCCAGCCTAAAATAAATTTTCTTAAGTCGTTCCTCATTATTTCCAGGCTTCATCTTAGAGGATTCAATAAAGTGAATCTTGTGGACAGCTGGGGCATCCGTCTTATTTCGACTATAAAGTGCCTCGATCAGGTGGTTTTGGCACTCCAGAAAGAGAGAAGTCGATATTAGTAATGATTTCTGATCCATAAAGAAAAAGGCATCCATTTCATGTCTGGTCACTGTAACTTCACTAACTCACTCAGTCCATTCATTCTTGATTACTATGTGCAGTTGGTCAGTACAACTATAGAAATACATCCAGTGCCTTAGTAGCTAGTCAGTTTAGCATGTTCCGTACATTTTTGGTCACAGCTTTACAAGGAGCCAGATGGCTTATTTTTTTTTTATTGTTCTTTATTTCACCTTATACAATTTCATGTATTAGGAATTTGTTAGTTTTCGCATACCCCTTGGGGTCAGAGCGCAGGGTCAGCCATTGTACAGCACCCCTGGAACACACAGGTTAAGGGTCTTGCTCAAGGGCCCAGCAGAGTAGGATCTCCTTTGGCAATGATGGGGATTCGAACCGGCAACCTTCTGGATACCAGCGCAGATCCTTAGCCTCAGAGCCACCCTTATGGTTTAGGTTATGGCTTAGGTGCCAGCTCTGTGGGTGCTCTGCAGTTTAGCACCACTGAGAATTGTGACTACAAAATATAAAAATATCACACCGCATACATACAGTAGATTCAGAAAGTATTCAGCGCCTTCACTTTATTTCATATTTTGCTTGGATGCAGTCTTGTGCTATAATCATATAAATTATTTTTAACCTACATTAAGCAGCTCTAAATACCCTAGAATGATTAAACAAAAACAGGATTTTAGAAATGTGTGTATATTTATTAAAAATTGAAATATCACATTGACATTATTCAGACCTTATATTTAGAATGTAGTCGAAGCAACTTTGGTAGCGATTAAATCCTGAAGTCTTCTTGGATATGACACAACAAGCTTCATACCCCTGGATTTTGGGATTTTCTGCCATTCTCCTGTGTGGATCTTCTCAAGCTCTGTCAGGTTGGATGGATGTTGGATGTTGTTTCATGCTCATGCTCAGGCTCTGGCTATATATATATATATATATATACATAATTATATAACTAAATTACTTTTTATTAGCACAGTTTTCCATACCTGATAATGCAGGAAATACAAATATAGACAGAATGCGAAAAAAGTGCTGGTTATTGCAACGAAAAAGATTGCAGTAGGCTCTCGCTCTTATTTACAGTAGATGCATGTCCACAGCAACCTACATAACGCTTAGCCCCAATTACTCTTTAAAGTTGGCACCTATGCCAGGGGGTATACAGTTTTGAGCACTACAGTTTCACAAAGAAGCTCAGTCCCTTCAGTGGTGTACACCATCACCTGATCAGTATAACTGTTGTGCACAGAGTGGTCACCACACACATGATCACTACAACTTTGCAAACCCACCACATACGTTCACTTCTACTCATTGTAGTTTCATCGACCAGCTCGATCTGTTCAGTTGCCCTCACTACACATTGAGGATTGGACACTATGCTTATCTCATGATTCCAATCATATTTGGCCCTCAGTTCTATAACACATAACATTTAGCCTACAATTTGATTCATTTCATGATATTTGGTTGATGATTAATTTTAACTCACAACACTCAACATTTGTCCCATTACTCACTGTAAACTTTACGCACATCCTATGTGATTTTCTTTGACCGCCGGTCAGCTGAGTTTTGTCCTGCCATTCCAATATTGTAGGTCGCTGTAGTTTGGAGGCACACGTGTTTGGTATTTAGTAATGGATTGTAGGTATACTGTTTTTGAATCTCTACCCAGTATGGCACAGTTTGCATTGAAGTTGATCTCAATTTTTGCTCAAAATTCTTCTGAATCAAATTACTCGAGGCATTCTTCTTTTTTTTCCTGAAAATGTCTGTTCTCCTTCCAGATTTTAAACAATTTGATCTTAATCTTAAATGTTACCCTCAAGTGACCAACATGTCTCAAAGTACATCTGTAGAAGTCGTTGCCCTGCAACAAGGCAATTAGATAGCACAGTTCAAAGTTAAATATACTTTTAGAAGCAATTGAATTGTTCAGTTTACAGTCTTAACATAAAGTTAACCACGGTTAATCGTTAACAACACTAGATCAGATAATCCTGTAAGAGGTGTTAACAATAAAATATGACGCTGCAAAACTTCAACTTCAAGTTTGTTGTCATGTGCTTGTCTCCTCGGAACACAAAAGAACTCAAATACTTAGAATGCAACTTGTATGTCTGTGTTTGTATAAATATATTCATTTGTTTAATTTATTTATATGAAAAATATATACAATACAGTGCCGTATAAAGTATGTGCCCTCTTCCTGATATGCTCAATTTTTGTTTAGTTATCTCAAAGGCTTAAGATCTTTGGACAAAATTAAATATTGAATAAAGGTAACCAGGGGCGGCACGGTGGCGCAGTGGGTAGCGCTGCTGCCTCGCAGTTGGGAGACCTGGGTTCGCTTCCCGGGTCCTCCCTGCGTGGAGTCTGCATGTTCTCCCCGTGTCTGCGTGGGTTTCCTCCGGGCGCTCCGGTTTCCTCCCACAGTCCAAAGACATGCAGGTTAGGTGGATTGGCGATTCTAAATTAGCCCTAGTGTGTGCTTGGTGTGTGGGTGTGTTTGTGTGTGTCCTGCGGTGGGTTGGCACCCTGCCCGGGATTGTTTCCTGCCTTGTGCCCTGTGTTGGCTGGGATTGGCTCCAGCAGACCCCCGTGACCCTGTGTTCGGATTCAGCGGGTTGGACAATGGATGGATGGATAAAGGTAACCAGAGTAAACATATAACACTATTTCTAAATTGCTACTTAATATATTCAAGTAATAAAGTTATCCAACACCTGTATTGCCCATATGCAAAGGTAATTACCCCTTAGTTACTTCCTCAAGTAGCTGACCAAAGTTGACTGCTAATTCAGTTTAGCTGACTGAACACAGCCTGAATCTTAACCTCATATTTAATCCTTGCCATGAGAGTGAAGTTGTCACCACAAGATTTCTGCAAGACTTAAGGACATTCTTACCAGTCAGAAAGCCAAAGGTTCTGGGACTCCACCACACCGCAGGGGGAGCCGTTATCTTTAAATGGAGAACTTTTGTGACAGTTGGGATTGTTCCGAGGAAAGGCCTGTCTGACAAAATGTCCCATAGGGCATAATGGCAACTTCTTCAAGAAGTCACAGAGGATCCCAGATGAACATCCAAAAAAAAAAAAAACCTGCAGACTTCTTTAGACTCCGAGAAGCTCAGTACTCAAAACTCCACGATAAGAAAGAGACGGAGTCAAAACAGGATTCATGGGAGAGTGACTGGCCAGAAAGTGTTTGTCACAAATGTACAAAGACACCACCCGGACGATCCCCAATCCTTTTGGAATAATGTTCTTTGAGTCTTCTGATGACACAGGTCCCACTATTTCCAATATACGGTGGAGGAAATAAGTATTTGAACCCCTGCTGAATTTGTAAGTTTGCTCACTTACAAAGAAATGAACAATCTCTATTTTTTATGGTAGTTTCATTTTAATGGAGAGAGAGACAGAATAGCAACCAAAAATCCAGAAAAAACACATTACCTAAAATTTATAAATTGATTTTCATGTCATTGAGAGAAATAAGTGTTTGATCCCCTACAATCCAACCAGAATTCTTGCTTCCAAAATGTGGCACACAGATAACAATCACTGATACTCTAAGGCTGATCAGTCACGGAGCCAAAGTGGTCACCATCACGTTACAAAGCCACAGAATGTCTGCTGACTTGGTCACGATAACATGAAGATGTTTTTGTTTCTAATGGACATTGTCACTACTGTCACTACTGGGTCTGCAAAGGTCTCAGAAACTTAAGGATGTACTCATTGTAGCTTGTGGTCAATGGAGCTTTCACTGCGTTGATCCTGGCACTGTTTATTTAAGACTGTTGTGCCGCTAGCATGTGAGGGAGAGGACAAGAAGATGAGCATGTAACCTTACATCAAACCAAAGTCGTTACCGAATGAATCTTTAGACATCAATACCACATAGTTAGCAAAAATACCATTGTCAAAAGAAAATAAGAGCAGTCAGACTAGGTGAATGCATTTGTTTTGTTGAGAGTGTGCTGCAATCTAGGACAGTATAGGATACACAGCGCCGACTTTCTAGTGGCGTGAAGTGTGTGTGGAAACATGCTGCTGTGGGCACCCTTAACTCCAAAGAAGGCACTCAGAGTCTCAGGACAGGCAGCAGAATTAAGATTTATTGTACTGTCTGTATTGTACAGACTCATTTCAAAATAGAATGAGCGTCCAGTCATAGGCAGCTTTTACATTTATTACAGTTCCTATCACACAAGTCATTATTGACTCTCCTCTAACTCCTAACATTCCTCTGCTCTAGTCCTACTCCTAATTAATTCCACCATTATATCTCAGCTGTGGGGGTGTCAAACCCCTCTCTGTCCATCATGTCTGTCTGACAAGGCCTACCCATACTCCCTACTAGCTCAGCGCTTGCTACCTTTATTTACAGCCAAAGAGTTCACATTCCCTCTCTAAGAGATGGGCCCATCCTTTTCCAGCTCTCCTGCACGTCTGACCTTTGACTTATGAACTATTGCTGGTTTCTAGCTCATACAGATTAATAAATAATATGTAGGTCTTTTTAATCCTAACTCTTATTGTACATCTTAATGCTTAGTGGAATACAGTATTTACTTTTCTCATGTGTTTATAATACTTTTGTAATACGTAGAGATTCCCAGTTTTCTATATGTGTAACTTCCAGGAATTGCATCTCCAGCATCAGAGCGTTTACGTCTTAGTGACACAGTCGGCCCGATGCAGAAACAAAGTAATGACAGGAAAAACAAAATGTACAATGCTGATGACATCTAACTTGCTTAGGGTCGAGAATATCTGGTAAACAGCGTTAAACCACTAAGATCCCCAATAAACAAAACACCCAAATAAACACCCATTCTGAACGACAAAATGTTTATTACGATGTGACCACCAGGGGGCATACAGCTTCCCAAACACCTGACACACCAGCCACAGCCATAAAGAGCAGGCCACTATTGCCAGACTTTCCATTCAGGTGTGGTCACCACAACATTAAATTGCAGGCCAGTTCATACAGACGTTGGGGTGTTTTTGCAGCTGGCCTGCGACTTGAGTCATTGCCCCCCTCCTAATAGCGATCTCAGACCCACATATCTGACAGGACACTTCCTTATTTTGTCTTTTTGTCTCGTAGCCTTTCCCGCACTCCAACATCATCAGTGCACTCAAGACAATCTTTGACCTGAATGTTATGAGCTTTGCGAATGGCACCATGGGGGCAGTGAACGGCATGCGCCCCAACGGTATTCCCGATCGGTCCAGCGTCCAGTCGGATGAGGTCTGGACTGGCGTTGTGTACGGACTTGCTGCAACTATGATCCACGAGGTGAGTGAAGCAGGCCGTCTGAAGGTGGGGTCAGTGCCACACATGGATGATGAGTGTTTTGTGACAGGAACCCGGATAAATTCAATGGGGGCATTTCAACCTGCCCCCTAGTTATATGTGTGCACGTACATTACCCACATTCCCACTCTTCTTTGTGACCACCCTTCTCTGTTTTTCAGGATCTCGTTGATGAAGGCTTCAAGACAGCGGAGGGCTGCTATCGGACGGTGTGGGAGCGTCTGGGCATGGCTTTCCAGACCCCGGAAGCGTACTGCGAGAAGTACATCTTCCGCTCTTTAGCCTACATGCGACCCCTGAGCATCTGGGCAATGCAGCTGGCACTGGACATGCGACAGAGCAGGGGGAGCAATGGCGAAGCGGAGTGAGCCAGTGCCAGCTCTCGTTTTTTACCTCAAATCTCCGCTAGCTGCTCTTAAATCGCCACATGACTATTTATTGTAAACTATAGGTGAAAATCTTGAAAACATGAAAATCCAAATACCTCCAGAGTGGCACACCCGCAGCAGACTCCTGCTGTGCCAGGATGCCGAGAGCTGCTGTAAGCATGGGGAACCCTCAGTTGGAATCTCTGCCATAAAGCCCAGTGTGGCCATATGGCCGTCTGGTCTAGAGATGTGATGTACTGCTTACCAGGAGTCTAAAAGACCAGAAATACACTTTCCAGCACAGGGTTGCATGGCCAGAAGTAGGCATCAGTTGCCCACGCATAGGCTTGGCATGCAGAATGACCACAGGGCACAGACACAAACAGCAGTGAGGCCTACGTGCCCTTTGTTTAGAACAGGCAGCTGTAAAACCGAGCTTCCTTTAGTCCTTCAAGCAAGAAGGGCACCACTCATGCCAGTTTGTGCCAGTCCACCAGAGCCTAGAAGCCCATAATGTATGGTGTACTGAGTGTCTGACTGACAATCCCTGGTGAATATAAGAAGGTTTTCCAGCCTTTGATTGGCTACCCTTGAGCAGACATCTTGAGCAAGTTCAGTAGGTCATGCTGGACTGGATTAGGATTTATACCCTTTGCATGACTGGCATATGTAATGGATCCCCACTGCTTGACTAGTGGTGCCCGATGAGGTACGGGTTGATTAGTTGGTGATGCTGGATGACTTTTACTCCTCTTTGATCAAACAAGATCTCCTTTCCCCAAGGATTGTCTGATAGGTATAATTGGGCAGCATTTCTCTGGCTACACTTAAGTGGCTCAAGATCGCCACACTTGTTGGACACACTAACATCTTGTAGTCTTTTTGGTCAGAATAATGGAGCATTTCTGGTGTTTATTTGGCCATGGCCGAGGTCTAATGTTTATAGATAGGTGATAATCTTGAAAGGACACAATCACAGCTTTGGCGGGGAGCGGGGGGCCACAACACTTTATGGTAAGACTGCATCCATGAGAATCTCCTTCCCATAAGTGAAAAATAGCAGACCTCAAACACTGGTGAACATCACCACGGGCCGTCCTCGAGGAGCAGCCTAGGATGTTCCAGTCGATGAACACTCTTGTGCTGGTATTTTGTAAATGATTTTTAAATTTGTATATAAAAAAATAATAAAAACAACACGTGATTTGATTTAAGTGGGCTGCTTTAATGCAATTAAGAAGAGTGTGCAGTTTGAAATTTATATTTCATGGGACCGGATGCCAGAAGATGGCAGAGAGGGCACAGTCTGAAATTAATTATTTCATGGAACAGGTTGCCACTGCATGCCCTCTGGTTTGGGTGGGGGTGGGGGTGTGTGTGTGTGGCAGTCCTTGTCAAACAAGACATTCTCAGGTGCAGAAGCACGATCCTTCATTGAGGTTACTGTCCATCTTCAGGACCAAGTGCCAGTTTTGCTGGTCCATGATGACGGCACACTAAATTTTGTTGATTATTAGTAACAGCAGAAGTTTGGGTGTGAGGCAGCAGAGGCTCTTTTACAGACTGGGTGGAGCAGAATATAGTAAAAAGGCAATGAGCGCCACCCAGTGGTTCCAGAAGGTACAGCAAGCCTGATGAATTCTATAGAAAGTGAGTGCTTATGGCTACTTGGCTTTCATCTCTGCTAAGCTCTTTAGTTAAATGGCAGCTCATGCATTTTAAGTGGTCCTGGTGTTATTAGCTTTGTGTTGTGGGATGGTAGTCACCATCTTGTGCAAAGCTGATGTTAACTTCCAGAGTGTCATGGATTTCTTTTAAATAAATGCTCTAAACTCACTCTCTAAAGGGGGGGGGGGTATTGGTATGTCTAGTACCCTAGTACTATAAATATAAAATTAAAAATATGCAGTATATATATATATATATATATATATATAGTGTATGTATGCAAGTATATACAGTGCATCCGGAAAGTATTCACAGCGCATCACTTTTTCCATATTTTGTTATGTTACAGCCTTAATGGATTAAATTCATTTTTTTCCTCAGAATTCTGCACACAACACCCCATAATGATAACGTGAAAAAAGTTTACTTGGGGATCGGAGGGTGTGTTCCAACTACAGAGGGATCACACTCCTCAGCCTCCCTGGAAAAGTCTATTCAGGGGTCCTGGAGAGGAGGGTCCGTCGGATAGTCGAGCCTCGGATTCAGGAGGAACAGTGTGGTTTTCGTCCTGGTCGCGGAACAGTGGACCAGCTCTATACCCTTAGCAGGGTCCTGGAGGGTGCATGGGAGTTTGCCCAACCAGTCTACATGTGTTTTGTGGACTTAGAAAAGGCATTCGACCGTGTCCCTCGGGGAATCCTGTGGGGGGTACTCCGAGAGTATGGGGTACCGGCCCCCCTGATAAGGGCTGTTCAGTCCCTGTACGATCAGTGCCAGAGCTTGGTCCGCATTGCCGGCAGTAGGTCGAACCCGTTTCCAGTGAGAGTTGGACTCCGCCAGGGCTGCCCTTTGTCACCGATTCTGTTCATAACTTTTATGGACAGAATTTCTAGGCGCAGCCAGGGTGTTGAGGGGGTCCGGTTTGGTGGGCTCAGGATTGGGTCACTGCTTTTTGCAGATGATGTTGTCCTGTTTGCTTCATCAGGCCGTGATCTTCAGCTCTCTCTGGATCGGTTCGCAGCCGAGTGTGAAGCGGCTGGGATGAGAATCAGCACCTCCAAATCCGAGACCATGGTCCTCAGCCGGAAAAGGGTGGAGTGCCCTCTCATGGTTGGTAGCGAGATCCTGCCCCAAGTGGAGGAGTTCAAGTATCTCGGGGTCTTGTTCACGAGTGAGGGAAGAATGGAGCGTGAGATCGACAGGCGGATCGGTGCGGCATCCGCAGTAATGCGGGCGTTGCATCGGTCTGTCGTGGTGAAAAAGGAGCTGAGCCGCAAGGCGAAGCTCTCAATTTACCAGTCGATCTATGTTCCTACCCTCACCTATGGTCATGAGCTATGGGTAGTGACCGAAAGAACGAGATCGCGAATACAAGCGGCTGAAATGAGTTTCCTCCGCAGGGTGTCTGGGCTTTCCCTTAAAGATAGGGTGAGAAGCTCAGTCATCCGGGAGGGGCTCAGAGTAGAGCCGCTGCTCCTCCGCATCGAGAGGAGTCAGATGAGGTGGCTCGGGCATCTGATCAGGATGCCTCCTGGACGCCTACCTGGTGAGGTGTTCCAGGCACGTCCAACCGGGAGGAGGCCCCGGGGAAGATGCAGGACACGCTGGAGGGGACTATGTCTCTCGACTGGCCTGGGAACGCCTTGGGATTCTCCCGGAAGAGCTAGAAGAAGTGGCCGGGGAGAGGGAAGTCTGGGCATCTCTGCTCAAGCTGCTGCCCCCGTGACCCGACCTCGGATAAGCGGGAGACAATGGATGGATGGATGGATAAAAAAAACTGAGAAATCCCATGTACATAAGTATTCACAGCCTTTGCTCAATACTTTGTCGATGCACCTTTGGCAGCAATTACAGCCTCAAGTCTTTTTGAATATGATGCCACAAGCTTGGCACACCTATCCTTGGCCAGTTTCGCCCATTCCTCTTTGCAGCACCTCTCAAGCTCCATCATGTTGGATGGGAAGTGTCGGTGCACAGCCATTTTAAGATCTCTCAAGAGATGTTCAATCGGATTCAAGTCTGGACTCTGGCTGGGCCACTCAAGGACATTCACAGAGTTGTCCTGAAGCAACTCTTTTGATATCTTGGCTGTGTGCTTAGGGTCGTTGTCCTGCTGAAAGATGAACCGAAAAAGAGTCCTTCAGGTGCCTTTTGGCAAACTCCAGGCAGGCTGCCATGTGCCTTTTACTAAGGAGTGGCTTCCGTCTGGCCACTCTACCATACAGGCCTGATTGGTGGATTGCTGCAGAGATGGTTGTCCTTCTTAAAGGTTCTCCTCTCTCCACAGAGGACCTCTGGAGCTCTGACAGAGTGACCATCGGGTTCTTGGTCACCTCCCTGACTAAGGCCCTTCTCTCCCGATCGCTCAGTTTAGATGGCCGGCCAGCTCTAGGAAGAGTCCTGGTGGTTTCGAACTTCTTCCACTTACGGATGATGGAGGCCACTGTGCTCATTAGGACCTTCAAAGCAGCAGAAATTTTTCTGTAACCTTCCCCAGATTTGTACCTTAAGACAATCCTGTCTCGGAGGTCTACAGACAATTCCTTTGACTTCATGCTTGATTTGTGCTCTGACATGAACTGTCAACTGTGGGACCTTATATAGACAGGTGTGTGCCTTTCCAAATCATGTCCAATCAACTGAATTTACCACAGGTGGACTCCAATTAAGCTGCAGAAACATCTCAAGGATGATCAGGGGAAACAGGATGCACCAGAGCTCAATTTCGAGCTTCACGGCAAAGGCTGTGAATACTTGTGTACATGTGCTTTCTCAATTTTTTTATTTTTAATAAATTTGCAAAAACCTCAAGTAAACTTTTTTCATGTTGTCATTATGGGGTGTCGTGTGTAGAATTCTGAGGAAAAAAATGAATTGAATCCATTTTGGAATAAGGCTGTAACGTAACAAAATGTGGAAAAAGTGATGCGCTGTGAATACTTTCCAGATGCACTGTGTGTATATATATATATATATATATATATATATATATATATATATATATATTCACGGCATTCGCAGTCTGTGTCACAATCTGATTGTATGGGTGGTTACCTACCAGGTAACGCTTATGGTTGGCCAGCAATCTGCTAACATCCGTCACGGTGCCCTCAGTTTGTGAGGAGTACGCGACACGTGTTTCGCCCTCATTCTGGGCTCATCATATATATACTGTATATTTTTTAATTTTATATGTATAGTACTAGGGTGTTGTACCAAGTTAGCCATTATGTATGTAGTGAGAAGTAAAGCAAAATGACACCTTTTACTGGCTAACTCGATATTTATATACTATATATATTTTTAATATTTTTATAATATATTTAAGTATCAAATATTAATCTGTTCTACTTTGACCTCTCTGATTAGACAAAAAAGATGTCTAGGCTTATATAGACATGGATAAGAAAGACAGCTAACTAATAAGTAGTTAGTCATCCTCTAGAGGGTTGTGGAAGGTAAGAAACTTAAATTACACGACCTGATCCAAGGTAGGCCACGTTTTAGGTGATGCTAAAGGAAATCCTTTCTTTTGTAATAGTAATTATATATATATATATCCATCCGTCCATTTTCCAACCCGCTGAATCCGAACACGGGGTCACGGGGGTCTGCTGGAGCCAATCCCAGCCAACACAGGGCACAAGGCAGGAGCCAATCCTGGGCAGGGTGCCAACCCACCGCAGGACACACACAAACACACCCACACACCAAGCACACACTAGGGCCAATTTAGAATCGCCAATCCACCTAACCTGCATGTCTTTGGACTGTGGGAGGAAACCCATGCAGACACGGGGAGAACATGCAAACTCCACCCAGGTCTCCCCAAGGGGTACGCGAAAACTAACAAATTCCTAATATAAGAAATTGTATAAGGCGAAATAAAGAACAAAAAAAAAAAACCTGGGCAGGGCGCCAGCCCACCGCAGGGCACACACCCACACACCAAGAACAATTTAGGATGGCCAATGCACCTAACCTGTATGTCTTTGGACTGTGGGAAGAAACCCACGGGGAGAACATGCAAACTCCACGCAGGGCAGGAAGCAAACCGAGCTCTCCTTACTGCAAGGCAGCAGCGCTACCACTGCGCCAGGGAGGTGTCACGTGCAGGATACAGATGCTACGAATGTTGTCATTAGGTAGTAGCTTTGGGGCATTTGTCAATGAAGTGGCCATTCTTCCAGTGATTCTAATTAAAAGTGTCCTTGGTGGTTGAGCCTCTGTGCTCTCCAGTCCTATTTATGCTGATGCCCCTCTCTGCCATCCACCTCATCAGCACTTCAGTCATTTTTAAGATTTTAGTCTTTTCAGTTGGCCTCCAATGAAGAAGGGGACAACCAGAAGTGCAAAGTGGTGAAGGCACCCCCCTCCATTGCAGGCAACACCATTGGTGCCATCCACACAACTCACATGCCGTGGTATCAGGTTCAAAGAATGGCACATGGCCATGCAGTGACATTTGCTGAAGAGAAAAAGGTAGCTGGTGCCCACCTGGTGTCCGTAAAACACAGCTCTTGTGCCGCCTTCTGTTGTTATGGCAGCTTAATGATGCGCTGATTCAGAGATGAGATGTAGGTAGGGTGACGAGAGCTTCCTAAGAGCTCTCTTGGCACAGGAGGCTGCATTATCATCCTTCAGACTTCACCATCCCACCCCAAACCCGACTCTCCCTCCACAGATCTCAAGGAGCCATCGCCATGCAGCTGTCTGTGATGTCCCTTCTGGCAGAGTGACTTACAGACGTTCACAGCAAGCAGCTTTGGGGTTAGACGATGAGGACCTTTAGCAGGGAGGGGAAAGAAGGGGCCACAGCATTCAATGGTGGGCAATTGAAGGTGATATGATCTTAAGAATTTACGCTCCTTCTGCTAGAGGGGGTGGTTTTGCTCCTACAATCATGGACTGGGTGTTGGGCAGGGTCGTGGGGTCCATCGGCTGTGGGGCATCTGGTGGTGAGGAGAGATTCACTGATCCTGACTTCGCTGATGATGCTTCGCGGAGGCTCTGAGTGAGGAGTCTGAGTGTTTGGGCTTGCGAGTGTCTTGGATAAAAACCAAGATCCAGGCCTTTAATGACCTCTTGGGCACGGCCATCAGCAGTGTGTCTGTCTGCGGAGAGAGTGTCGACCTCGTCGAAAGGTTTACTTACCTTAGCAGTGACATTCATGTCTCTGGTGACTCTTCCTGTCAAGTCAGTGGATGGATTGGGAGAGCATGGGAGGGGGTGGTGTCATGAGGTCACTGGAAATGGATATATGGCGCTCCTGATATCGATGCATAAGGGTGAAGATCCAAGTCTTCAGAGTCCTGGTGCTTCTGTGAGACATGAACACTATCCAGTGACCTGAGCTGAGGACTGGACTCCTTGTGTCTCTTCGGAGAATCTTTGGGTACCGCTGGTTTGACTTTGTGTCGATTGAGCAGTTGCTCATGGAGTCCCGAATGAGGCACATTGTGAGGGAGCATCAGTCACGGCACTACAGCCATGTGGCACGGTTCCCCGAGGGTGATCCGGTTTGCAGGACCCTCATTTTTGAGGACCCAAGTGGCTGGACCAGGCAGATAGAGGGTCATTTCCGGGGGGTGGGGGATTGGGCCGTGTGTCTTCCAACCAGCATCCCGAGCTGTTTCATCATGTGGTGGGTGCGGCAACATGCTGTACCAGTGCATGCTCCCCGACCTGACCTGCTAGAGAGGCTCTTGGGAGGCGTTGATGTGATCTTAAGAAGCCAGTCTGTGTCTGACAGGGTGGTGTCTCAAGGAGCTGTCAGATAAAAGAGCCTTGTTCTACCCTAAGATGAGGTGATTGAACTTTGATTAATGTGCCCCCTTTGAGATGATGTGTTCGTTCCAATAGGGGAACATTTTTAGGCTGATGGCAACTTAAGGAACACTGAGCATCATGAACTGAGGAATCTGTTAGCCTGATAGAGTGGTGCATCAGCATGGTGAAAGATTAAAGACCGGTGCTTCTTCCAAAAGGGTGGCACCTTAGCTTTAGGGTGACTCAAAGGATGCTGTTGTTTCTCATAAAGGTCATGAACGTGGGTTTGGTGGGGGGCAGCACCATAATGCAACATGAATTTAAAGGAGATGGTTCCATATGTTGACATGATGTGAGATTAAACTCCTGAGGTCCTTCCAATATGGGGATCTTTTAGAGAGATGCTCATTTAAGGGGCACTGGGCACCATAACCTGAGGAATTTGTGTGTCTTCTGATAGGTCAGCACCTCAAAGTGACGTGAACTTAAACACTGTACAGTCTGATGGTGTGGCACATCAGTATGATGAAAGATTAAGGACCAACATGGGGGTCACCTTAGCATTAGGGTGACTTAAAGGATGTTGCTGTTTCTCCTACAAGTCCTAAACAAGGGTTTGATGGGGGGCAGCACCATATTGCAACATGAACTTTAAGAAGACATGTCAGTGTGTTTGAATGGTCCTTTGAGATGACGTGAGATTTAACACTTTGATTCCTTCCAACAGGGGTCTACTTTGGCGTGATATGAAGTTAAAGTGCACCAGGCACCATGACCTGAGGTGTTCATATTCCATCTGATGGGCCAGCGTCTCAAGGTGACGTGAACTTAAAGCACCGTTCAGTCTAATGAAGTGACGCATCGGGGTGATGAAAAATTAGGGACTCCTTGTAGTAATGAGACTCCTTGTTGCGAATTTAAGGGACGTTACTCTGTGCCATAGAGGAACTGAGGGGTGTGTGTGCCTTCTGTTGAGTGGGGATCCCAAGATGATGGGAAGTTAAGAGAGACTGTTCAGGACCGGTGCGCCTAATAAAAGGGGGGACCCTTGACTTGAGGGGATCTTAAGGGGGGCATCAAGGTGCCACATACAGTGATAATGTGAACTTAAAGAAGACTTTTCAGTGTCCTAAATGGGCACCTTAGGGTGATATGTGGTTAAAGACCTATGCTCCTTGGGAAGGGCAGGGGGTACATGAGGAGGCCATGAACAAAGAGGATCCTCTCATAGTGTAGAACATCAAGGTAATGTGACCTGAAGGAAGACAATTCAATGTGACAGATTGGCTCCTCTGGGTTATACAAGATTAAGGACCTTTGTTAGCCACATTGGGGGGACACATTGGAGGAGAGGGTCCTTCCGAGAAAACACCCCCCTTTCTCATACACACTGCACCTTGTGGAGGTGGTGTGCCTCCTGCTCATTCACAGTAAGATATGAAATGAAGAGACCACCATTTCTTCCAACGACCATGATGGCAACCTAAGGGGCCCTGCTGGTTCTGATTAAAACGGGACCCTGACACCCTTTCTCATCCTGGGTTCCATGAAAAAGAAACCACTAATAAAGCATTTTGTGGGGGTCTGTTTTGTGAAAGCTGCCTTATATCGAAGCAGCATGGTGGTGCATGGGTGAGGACCACTGCCTCATGTACCCAGCATCCTGGGTTTGAATTGGACGTCCACTGTTTTTTTTCTGTATGTCTATATAAAACCTTCTGTTCCACCTCCAGAAGACTGGTGGCAGTGACGCTTTCATATTGTCCTATCTGTCTCTGTGTGTTTAGGACTTGCAGTAGACTGGAGTCTTGTCCATTACTGCTGGAGTTGGCATCTGTGGCACTGAACTGGATTAAGTAGGTTTGACAAAGTTGTGTTCTTTCTTATAAGTTTAAACGAGCTTCTAATTAAGATCCACCAATCACCTGGATGTCTTGAAAGGTCATGAACATGGGTTTGGTGGGGGGCAGCACCAGATTACAACTTGAAGTTAAAGGAGAAGGTTCAGTATGTTTGAGGGGTCCTGTGAGAGGATGTGAGGTTAATCTCATGGGGAGAGTTCAATATTTTGTGAGGTCTATTGAGATGATGGGAGATTAAGCTCCTGAGGTCCTTCCAATAGGGGAATCTTTTAGAGAGATGCCAACTTAAGGTGCACTGGGCACCATAACCTGAGGAATCTCAGAAGACTGGTGGTAGTGACGCTTCCATATTGATCTGTCTGTCTCTGTGTGTGTAGGGCCCGCAGTACGTAGACTGGAGTCTTGTCCATTACTGCTGGAGTTGGCATCAGTGGCACTGAACTGGATTAAGCAGGTTTGACAAAGTTGTGTTCCTCCTTATAAGTTAAAACAAGCTTCTAATTAAGATCCACCAATCACCTTTCATTACAATGTCTTCTGCAGGACGTATGTTTCATTATGGGGTCTCCACGTCATGCTGTTTACTGTATGCCATGCCAGCTCTCTTGTCAGCTTTATGTGTCACCGAGGGTTTGGTCCACAGTTAGAGTGAACTTAAAAGAAGAGACAGCAAGGCGGTGAGTCGGTACACAGCAGTAAAAAAGTGCCCCCCCCCCATTTAATGACACACACACAGCGAGGAAAATGGCTGGGCTGTTAATTGAAGAGCGACCTTTTGCTGCTGCCAGTGCTCAGCTGGAACGAATGCAATGAATCCCCCCATCAACGTGATACATGGTAGCTAATCTCTGCCTGCCGTCTCGAAAATGTCAAGTGCCTCAAACGGTGGATCCACTCTATTCACCGCGCCAATTAGCCAACACAAAAACAGGGGGCCGTCGTTTGGGGTGGGGGGGAGCGGCCTATTGATTGCAAGAAGCTCAGCTGTCACTTAGGTTTAAAAAAAAGGGATAAGCCCCCTGGGTGGAAGAATTTAAGAAGGGTGGATTGGTGGTCTGCGGAGACTCAGCTGCCGTGTCTTTTGAGTGCCAGCAGGGGGCAGTGAGAGGCAGCAGATCCGTAAAGGCCTTAGAAAGAAGAGCATGGCAGGAAGTGGGAGCTCTTGGGAATCGTGTTATCAAATTCAAGGATGTGGAATCTGTGGGGATGGAATACCATTTGGGTCAACTTAAATAAAAAAAGAGGCAATTAGGAATTCAATAATTATATGAACAGGTACAAACACAAACACACACACACACACATATATATACTGTATATATAAATAGACTAGCTGTGTAAGCCCGTGCTGTAAAAAGCCCAGGCTCCTAGAAACCATGGATTCTGACACTGCAACCAATCAATCACATCGTTTGTGCATTAGTGGCTAAGCGAGGTTCTCCTTCTTCGGTGGTTTTGTTTTGCAGATGTGCTCGCCTCTGTTGTCTATCAATGTCTAAGTGAGTTTCTCTCTCCTTGGAGGTTTCACTTTGGTGACAGAATCACTTTCTTTGAGCTTCATGCCGTAGCCTCGCACTTCCAGTCCGGACAGACAGACACACTTCCACGCGTAGACATTTATACAGTTTGTCTCTGTCCAAATATTTATGGACCTAGACAACTTTTTTCTAATTTTGGTTCTGTACATTACCACAATGAATTTTAAATGTAACAACTCAGATGCAGTTGAAGTGCAGACTTTCAGCTTTCATTCAGTGGGGTGAACAAAACGATTACATAAAAATGTGAGGCAACTAAAGCATTTTGTTAACACAATCCCTTCATTTCAGGGGCTCAAAAGTAATTGGACAAATTAAATAACTGGAAATAAAATGTTCATTTCTAATACTTGGTTGAAAACCCTTTGCTGGCAATGACAGCCTGAGGTCTTGAACTCATGAACATCACCAGATGATGGGTTTCCTCCTTTTTAATACTCTGCCAGGCCTTTACTGCAGAGGCTTTCAGTTGCTGTTTGTTTGTGGGCCTTTCTGTCTGAAGTTTAGTCTTCAACAAGTGAAATGCATGCTCAATTGGGTTAAGATCAGGTGACTGACTTGGCCATTCAAGAATTTTACACTTCTTTGCTTTAATAAACTCCTGCGTTGTTTTGGCTGTATGTTTTGGGTCATTGTCCATCTGTATCATGAAACACCACCTAATCAATTTGACTGCATTTAGCTGGATTTGAGCAGACAGTATGTCTCTGAACACCTCAGAATTCATTCGGCTGCTTCTGTCCTGTGTCACATCATCAATAAACACTAGTGTCCCAGTGCCACTGGCAGCCATGCACGCCCAAGCCATCACACTGCCTCCACCGTGTTTTACAGATGATGTGGTATGCTTTGGATAATGAGCTGTTCCATGCCTTCTCCATACTTTTTTCTTGCCATCATTCTGGTAGATGTTGATCTTGGTTTCATCTGTCCAAAGAATGTTTTTCCAGAACTGTGCTGGCTTTTTTAGATGTTCTTTAGCAAAGTCCAATCTAGCCTTTCTATTCTTGAGACTTATGAGTGGCTTGCACCTTGCAGTGCACCCTCTGTATTTACTTTCATGCAGTCTTCTCTTTATGGTAGACTTGGATATTGATATGCCTACCCCCCGGAGAGTGTTGTTCACTTGGTTGGCTGTTGTGAAGGGGTTTCTCTTCACCATGGAAATGATTCTGCGATCATCCACCACTGTTGTCTTCCGTGGACGTCCAGGTCTTTTTGCGTTGCTGAGTTCACCAGTGCTTGCTTTCTTTCTCAGGATGTACCAAACTGTAGATTTTGCCACTCGTAATATTGGAGCAATTTCTCGGATGGCTTTTCGCAGCTTAAGGATGGCTTCTTTCACCTGCATGGAGAGCTCCTTTAACCGCATGTTGTCTGTTCACAGCAAAATCTTCCACATGCAAGCACCACACCTCAAATCAACTCCAGGCCTTTTATCTGCTTAATCGATAATGACATAACAGCGGACTTGCCCACACCTGCCCATGAAATAGCCTTTGAGTCAATTGTCCAATTACTTTAAGCCCCTGAAATGAAGGGATTGTGTTCAAAAAATGCTTTAGTTGCCTCACGTTTTTATTCTATCGTTTTGTTCACCCCACTGAATTAAAGCTGAAAGTCTGCACTTCAACTGCATCTGAGTTGTTTCATTTAAAATTCATTGTGGTAATGTACAGAACCAAAATTAGAAAAAAGTTGTCTAGGTCCAAATATTAGATAGATAGATCTGTAAGGCACTATATGATAGATAGATAGATAGATAGATAGATAGATAGATAGATAGATAGATAGATAGATAGATAGATAGATAGATAGATCTGTATGGCACTATATGATAGATAGATAGATAGATAGATAGATAGATAGATAGATAGATAGATAGATAGATAGATAGATAGATAGATAGATCTGTAAGGCACTATATGATAGATAGATAGATAGATAGATAGATAGATAGATAGATAGATAGATAGATAGATAGATAGATAGATAGATAGATAGATCTGTAAGGCACTATATGATAGATAGATAGATAGATAGATAGATAGATAGATAGATAGATAGATCTGTAAGGCACTATATGATAGATAGATAGATAGATAGATAGATAGATAGATAGATAGATAGATAGATAGATAGATAGATAGATAGATACTTTATTAATCCCAAGGGGAAATTCACATATTGGATTATATTGTGGAACCCAAGGGGGCTCCAGCCGCCCCGACCCCGAGACAGACAGGCACTGACACAAGTCCAGCACTCGGGACACGTTTCTTTGTGGTGGGGATTGCTTTTCCTTCGCTTCCCTTGCAAATCCTCAAGTTAACCCAGTCTTGTCCCTCTTCTTGACTTTCTCTTTCTCTCCTTCACCCCACTCCTCCTCACAAGCTTTGTCCACCTCCTCCCAACTCAGGCTCCTCGACTGAAATGAGGAAAGGCTCCAAGTGTTTCCAGCATCAAAGTGCTCCATCGTCTCTGCAGCACCCCTCGGTGGTCCTCCAGTTGGTCAGGCTCGGCATTATGGGTGGCATAGAGAGAGGTGATTCGTGACAGCACCCCTGTATTTACAGGGTAACACCGTTTACCTTCTGAGAGCCCTGAAGATGTGCTCTATACATTCATACTTGACATGATATATGCCATATATGCAAATTGTGAGAAAATACATGATTATAATAAGAGCAGTGTCATTATTCTGAAATACAACATGAATTAACAATTGTTTCAGCATTGTCGATATGTTAAATTATTGCAAATCTTCTTCCAAAGTGTCCTCATTTTTGAATTAACAATGAGGCTTTTCCAAATGCCTCTTTAATCGCTAGCACTGTTTATTTCAGGATTTCCTCCTCTCCTGTCAATCGAGAACAGCATACTGGACCGATTCCTATTGGCTAATCGTTTGCTTTCGACTCCTTTTGCCTGAATCTACCAAAGATGTCTGTCATAGGCGTCTCAGGTAACTGCAGCTTGACTGGCCACAGAACCTGAGAGCCCTGCTTGCCTGCTGATTTCCACTGGAAAGAGAACGGAAAAGGTGGTGGCCCACCAGAAGCAGATGGAGCTGTGGTCAGGAACAAGCAAAAAGATCAGAAAACTGGGAGGATGTCAAACGACTGGGACGTCCTAACACTAAAATCTTTTTGGCTTCCTCTACCATTAAAGCATTAGAGTCTCAAAAGCTAAGAGACCTGCTACACACCCGTCATAGTGGGGGTCCGTGCCTGACTGCCAAGTCTGTCTGTTAATAATTTTTAATAAGGAAAGAAATGCCCTTTTGTATCCACACGTGTGGATCTACAAAGAAGTGAATTTAATTGATAGGCGACCGTCTAGCGACTTTGATTGCGTTTTTACCCCCAGACTGGTTAATGACAACTGCATGTTACCTTCAGCAGAAGGTCGTGAAAACCTCCAAAGTCATCGCCATTGATCATTGAGAAGGACCAAGCACAATTCACCATTTTCTAAAAATTACGTTACAGATGAGACCTGTAAGGACCCCAAGTTTCCACCGGCCATTGCTCCAGAAGATCCTCAACTACCACGTATTTGGAGTTGGACTTGAAGAAGGTGTTGGCCGTGACGAAGGTGCTGAGCGGAGTTGGACAGAATCACAAGTGCCAAACTCCAGGACTATAAATGACGTGGGCTCAGATGGTCCTGCACAAGTTCTAGTGGAGGAGCCCCAGATGTAGTGAGGTGTTACTCGCGTCTCCTTCTGTCCTTTGGCCTCTCTGTGTCCCACAACCACCATGGTGCTTCTATTTCTTAGACAGACGTGTGTTGTGTGCCTTGGTGAAGCCTTTCTACAGTCGGTAACATTTGGTTACTACGTTGGATTCGTATCATCTTACATTAAGCCTGCAGCATCCGCCATGCTGTTTAAAGCCTTTAATGCATGTTTGGCTGACTGCGTTGTTGTGATGGTGGCCTCGGCTTAATGCTGTCTGCTCTGGTGTCTGAGCTATCAGGCTGATGTTAGCACATCTGCTGGAGCGTGGGATGTCTGCGGAACTCTGGGTAAGACCCATCTCGTCAGTCTAATGCCTGGTCAATGCCGTTCAGTCCATGTTTTGTTGATTTAGTTCTCAGAAGTGACACTGGGATTAATTCAAAGTGAGGTTGGAAATTAATTTCAACAAATGCCCAGCCCTAGAGGTGCAAACATGCAGGTTCAGATTTGGTGTGGGCGACGGGTCTGATCCAACACATGGACGTCAGAAGCTGCAGGCTGCCATCTTTTATTGTGAGGACTTTGTTGCATTAAACCAGTTTTTCTAACTAATTCCTTTAGTGTGGATTTATATTGTAAACATCAGCGATTCCAGAGAAGACATTCTTTTCTTGACTTAATGCCATTTTCTGGGTATTCTATTATTACGGCATTGCTGACACCTTTATTCGAGGTGATTTCCGTCATTTGAGATAACACTAGTTCCGTTTCTTTCTGTTTTTCCAGTTGAAGCACAGGCAGGTGAAGTGATTCACTGGTGGTCACACAGTGGCAGTCGTGGCATTTGAAGTCCAACATCCTATCCACTATGACACACTACCTGCCATTAGAAATTTGCTACTGTCTTGTTTAATTATTTTTACCACAATTTTGTTTTGTTTTTCGTGCACACTTCAAATTTGTGGTCCTGATGTTAGGTACACAAGTGGGCATTGCAAGGGGCCGTGTCCCTGGGAGTCGCCTTGGATAATGTTGTCAACACGTCGCCTTATAAGCTCACTAGCTGTGCTAAGACGGGTTGAAATAAAATAATCAATGTAGACCTCAGCATTAACATTTTGAGTGCACCGTGTATTTTGTAATGAATACAATGTAATGTAATGTATGAATACAATATATTTTATTGTACTGGTAAAATGTATTACTACAAATGCCTGTGATGTGTCACCTGTTGGAATCTTAAATGCAATGCATATATCTCTGTTTTATGCCATCTGGTGTCAGATTCATAAAAGCAGTGTTAATGTTTGTGATGTGCCATCTGTTGGAATTATAAATGCAATACATATATCTCTGTTATATGCCATCTGGTGTCAGATTCGTAAAATCAGTGTTAATTTTTGTGATGCGCCATCTGTTGGAATGATAAATGCAATACATATATCTCTGTTATATGCCATCTGGTGTCAGATTCGTAAAATCAGTGTTAATTTTTGTGATGCACTATCTGTTGGAATGATAAATGCAATGCATATATCTCTGTTATATGCCATCTACTGTCAAATTTGTAAAAGCAGTGTTAATGTTAGTGATGTGCCCTCTGTTGGAATCATAAATGCAATGCATATATCTCTGTTACAGTATATGCCATCTGGTGTCAGATTCGTAAAAGCAGTGTTAATTTTTGTGGTGCGCCATCTGTTGGAATCTTAAATGCAATTCATATATCTCTGTTATATGCCATCTGGTATCAGATTCGTAAAAGCAGTGTTAATGTTTGTGATGCACCATCTGTTGGAATGATAAATGCAATGCATATATCTCTGTTTTATGCCATCTGGTGTCAGATTCATAAAAGAAGTGTTAATGTTTGTGATGTGCCATCTGTTGGAAATATAAATGCAATACATATATCTCTGTTATATGCCATCTGGTGTCAGATTCGTAAAAACAGTGTTAATGTTTGTGATGCATCATCTGTTGGAATGATAAATGCAATGCATATATCTCTGTTATATGCCATCTGGTGTCAGATTCATAAAAGCAGTGTTAATGTTTGTGATGTGCCATCTGTTGGAATTACAAATGCAATACATATATCTCTGTTATATGCCATCTGGTGTCAGATTCGTAAAATCAGTGTTAATTTTTGTGATGCGCCATCTGTTGGAATGATAAATGCAATACATATATCTCTGTTATATGCCATCTGGTGTCAGATTCGTAAAAGCAGTGTTAATGTCTGTGATGCTCCATCTGCTGGAATGACAGAGACAAAGCAACCTGACAGACACACATACACTTGTCCTTTTATTCGGGTCAATGCAGCTGGCATCTCATTGTCCATTTATGGATGAACAATAAGTTCTTTGTGCATCTTTTCAAAATGATTTTGTGGCAAATGCCTTAATGGTCAATTCTTTGCACTTTGTATTCTTGATCTCCAGCTTTATTCCTGGTCTTGTTTCCTTATTTCTTTGTTCCTCTTCAATTCTTCCTGGTCATCTGCTTTGGCGTCTGAACATTTATAGGAGGGACATGACAATTCAATATGTCCTATGCAGAGATAAGTAATAAAGGCAGCTAATGAGCAGCTCTAGTCAGGGTAGGTTGTACTAAAGTCACAAGTCTTCATGCTGGATTTAAAGAGCTGGGACTGAAGGGACATCTCTTGTAGTATCAGGTAGACTGCTTCACACCTTTGGGGCTCCGGAACTAAAAGATCGACCTACCATTGTTATTTTAATAATCCTTGGAATTTTTAGTAGGCCATCATCTTGCAATCTTAATGCACTCTCGGGTGTGTAAGTAAAGTTAAGTTCAGATGAGTAAGCAGGGCCTTGGCCATTTAAGGCTTTATATGTTAAAAGGAGGATTTTAATATAAGCCCTAAACTTAACTGGAAGCCAGTGTAAGGACTTGAGGACAGGATTTATGTGTTTGTAACTGGGCCTGAGGTGTGACTCAACACCAAAGAGGAATAAACAAACTGGATGTATGGCGTCTATCCACCTGTTCATTTCCTAGCTCTCTTATCCAGCTCATGGTCGAGAGGAGACGGCCCTTTGAATCAAAAGATAGGGAGGTTACTGTGTGTGTACATCCATGTAACTCCAGCTACAGGCTCAACGATTATCGTCACGCAGTGCGTCACGGCTGATGACTGATATGTCATCTCAGAGCTTGATGGTCCAGCTATGTACAAGTTCCCCTACTGCAGGGCTTCTTAAACTGGTGGGTCACCACCCAAAATAGGTGGCGGGCTGCCACCACTGAGACACGAGTCACCATTGCATTTCATTGGGTCTGCAGAGTGTGTTACCACAGGTTGATTAAGAAATGGACATTGCTCTGCCATGATAATCAATGGTGATTCTCAAAAAGGGGGACAACCGTTAAGAAGATTGGTGATGATGAATGAATTCAAAGGGGACCCTTTCTCAAACCCTTTTTCCCAACTTTAAGAAGCCCTTCCTTATGGGCCTGTAGTCCTCAGGTAGTGTGACGGCTGGCCAGGGCCATAAACCAGCTGGGACACCGGCTGGGTGGAAGGACCAAGCGAAAGACCATATTGGAGTCACTACCTTCCAATAGACACTAGAGGGCCGCAACCCCTGGGTTGCTACAGCATGCTGGGAGTTGTAGTTTGGAGCAGTGCTGTTGGGCTCCATGGGTGCTGCCAAGGGGTACTGCAGGTGAAACCGCTTCCACCACCCCTGGAAGTGCAGCCGGGAAGAAAGTTGAGAAACATGTGGAGTCGGGTGGTGGAGGACAAGGCTTGCGAGGAGGAGGATTGGAGGCGACAGAGGAAGAGAGACAAAGAAGACAGGACTGTGAGTGATATCTTTGGTGCTTTGTTACTGTGCTGAGTAGTGGGGAGCAAAAGAAAAAAGCTTCCCCACTTAAATAAAGGTGTGCTACTGGGAAAGACTTGTGTCTCAGCCTGTCTGTGTCGGGGTTTGGGGGAGCCGTACGCCCCCCTGGCGCTCCACCGTAGCCACTCACTGCTTTTTCCGTATTGTAGTTAAGTACTGATCATTTGCCACTATGGCAGTAAATAATCAAACTGACCATTCTGTATACGCAGTCTCTAGCTTGGCACACGACAGTGAAGACGAGCTTACAATAAGACAACAGGAGAGATGCCCCTTATGATAGCTTCACACACAAATGCCCTCCCAGGAATCACTTCTTCTTCTTCTTCTTAAATCACACCATTTACCTGTAAGACCAGTATAAAGCTTCTCGGTTTCTCCACAGTGAGGCGCCACTTTCCTTCTTTAAGTGGTGGAGGAGGTGGGCGTGGAGAAGACTGGAGCCCTCATCTTTATCACAGTCTGGCAGAACAATGCCAGCGGTGGAGACTGGATGCTATGCTTTGAGCTGGCAGCTGCACAACTCCAGGCTTATCACAGCTTGCCAACTATCTGCGCAAATGACGCTCAGCAACATACGGCGCGGCTCAGAGGCACCAGATGTGGTCTCATTGTTCAGGCCGCATGGCGTGCTGTTGCCCGGCAGGAATGGCATGTCAGAGCAGCTCAGAAATGGAGTGTTCGCAGTAGAATGTACATCAGGCCACAAGGAATGAAGCCTGGCAGTGAAGATAGATTATAACAAGTGGACTACAACCTGGCACTTGTGGGCACATTACACTAGCTTGTCAAAAGGAGTGAAACTGGCACCATAATGGGAGGAAGGAGATGAATTATATCAGGTGGGATACAGATTGGTAGAAATGGGCACCCACTAGTGCCCAGTGTTAGACATTAGCCCAGGAACAGGAAGAGGGTGAGGGTTGGCACTGAATATGTATAATATTTGCAGAAATCTACCCTGGCACTGAAGACTGATGATAATGGGCGGTCAAAAGGAGTGTAATGGAGGAAATCCATCACAATAGGAAGGATGAAATATTGTACTAAAGAGAGATGGGCACATTACGTTGCTTTAGCAATGGTTTATGAAAAGAAGTGGATGAAGGCTGGCATTTGACAAGTGGGAGGGTACAGGCTGACACAGGTGGGCACACTTCAGATAGTAGGCATTAGCCTGTGAACTGGAGTGAAGTGCATCATGGCACAGAAGACACATACACTATATTGGGTTGACTGCATTCTGGCATTGGTGCATACATTACATTTGGTAGATACCGTCCCCTCAAATGGGGTGCAATTTAAGTTGGCACTTACAGGGTGGGGCCTGCAGGGGGTGCACCAGCTCCCCAAACCCAACACAGACTGACACAAGTTGTACAACACGGGCTTTAATGCTTTTCAATCGTTTCCCAGAGCACAGTACGGCCAAGCACAATGCACAGTATATGCATGTTAATGCAAGGATGGCAGCCTGGCATTGAAGATAGACTGCAATCTTCAGGATGACACAACAATCTGAATACAGAATCTGTGGACGTGCATTGCAGAAAGTGGCAGAGTATCAGTGGGCAGAGGGAGTGCATTATAAAGGGAAGGGACTCGCTTGGCACTGAAGGCCACATAGTCAAATGCAGCCAGTACTTAAAGGGACAAATGAAGACTGGTAGTGGGTACTGACTTAACAGAAAACATAGCCTGGCACTCATCTTTCATCACATCTAAATCACAATGTGGACACTGCATAAGTCTCGCAATGAATAAAATACAGAATCATAATGAATGTGTTAACAAGAGATATGCCACAATAAGAGAAACTGCTGTTTGGCATCATAAATTTATGACAATGGGTAGAAAGGAGACTGGCACTCTATGAAAGTAAACTGGCACTGAGGCTGGAGGCATAACACAGGCTGGTACTACAGAGGCAGGGCAGAACACATGCTGGTACTTGTTATTTATAATACCAAGACTAGTTTGCATACTGGCACTGAGGGCACATCGCAATGGGCATAATAAAACTATGCTGACCACTTTATCTACTGTATAAAATGCCCTGGCAGGGTACATCCAAATGGGCACATTACAGCCATGAACTAGAGAAATATTATGTTGGGCACAGTGCTGATTGGCACTGGTAGTTCTTTGTAATGAATCCTTCACTGAACTGCAACCTGGAACTAAAGTTGCATCATAATGGGTACAGCACTGGGATGACCTGGAAGCACATTATGATGGGCACAATGCCAAATAGCACCAGAAATTAACTATAAGGAGCAAATTGCAAAGTGACATAGAATTTTCATTATTAAAGAGCAAAATCCAGACATACATACTATGGTGGGCAAAATGCCAACAGGCCACTGGAGATAACACTACAAGGGGCAAAGTGTGGCCTTCCATTATATAATAAAATTGGCATTAAAATGGCATCACATTGGGCACACTACTGCTATGAACTGGAGATGCATTATGGTGGGCATAATTTTAATTAACGGTGGAGGTTCTGTGCAGCGAACAAAACACTAATGCTGTATAATGACTAAAATTGTAAACTGGCACTTTATTTGCGCTTGCACTTTATTTAACTGTATAAAATATACTGGTAGGCTACATCAAAATGGACACTTTACAGGCTTGAACTAGAGATACATTATGGTGGGCACAGTGCTGACTGGCACTGGAAGTTCATTGGAATGAGTCTTTCGTTAACCCAAAGACTAAACTTCAAACTGGCACTAAAATTGCATCATAACGGACATATTACTGGTGTGACCTGGAAACACAATATGGTGGTGAACACAATGCCAATTGGCAATAGAAAGTCATTTTAAGTAGGCAAACATGGTGATTTTCTATATAATACAATTGATAAATCATATACTGGCACCAAATATGCATCATAATGGGCATAATGCAGGCAGATACCAGAGATACACTGTGGTGGGTGCAATGAAGACTGGCACAGGAGTTAAATTATGAAGAGTAAAATACAACCTTGTGTTATATGACATAACTAATAAAAAAATCACATTGGCACTGAATACACATCTTAATGGGCATAAGAGAGAGGCAGTACCTACCAGAAATGCATTATGATGGACACAATTATAGCCAGCACTTAGAAAAATTATATGGATCAAAATGTAATACAATTACTACGTGGAAAACTGGCATTAAAGTTGCAATTTAATAGATATAGTATTGGGATAACCTGGAAACAGTATTACAGCAGTGGGCACAGTGCTGGCTGGCACAAGAGATAAAGTAGTAGGTGCAAAATATGGCCTTTTGTTATACTGTATGGTACAATTAAAATTGCACACGGCTGCTGCATACACATCATAAGAGCATAAGAGAGCTAACAGCGCACAATATACACTGGGAGTAAAGCAGGCTGGGCACAATGCCAGCTGACACTGGCAAGAAATTATAATTATAACAAAATGTAACTTTCACTATATTACTTATACTTAATAATAATTACTTAAATGCAAAATGGTACCGAATGCCCATCAAAATGGGCCAGAATAGAGACAAACTTTGGAAATACATTGGGGTGGGCACAATATCAACTCACCACTATAGAACTATGTATGTATATATATATATACATACATATATATATTGTGACAGATTAAGGTCTCCGTGACCCCTTTAACCCTCAGACCACACGTCAGACACCAGGTAAAATCCAAAGATGAATATTTATTATTATATCTAACATTCACAAAGCACCCACACTCCACAATACTCATATAATTAATAAACAATAATCCAATTAATAAACAATCCTCCACACTCCCAGATGCGTTGCCACCCTTCCACCCAGCTCAGCTCGACGTCTGGGATTTCCCATCGTCATTTTATATTCCCTGACCCTGGAAGTGGTTCCAATCCTACAGTCCATGATTCCTGATCACTTCTGGATCAGATTAAAAGTCCTTTTCTTCAACCAGGAAGCATGTCGTTTCTTCTGGTCATGTGATCATGACACACTTCCGGGTTATAGGGCACGTAGCACTCTGTAAGCCTCCCTACAGCAGCTCCTGGTGGTCCCCATGGTATCCAGCAGGGTTGTTTATAAAAAGTACACCGTCCATAATGCCCTGCTGGAATTTGGGGCCTTCCATGCTGCTGGGAGGACTCCATCTAGCGGCCTGGACCGGAATATTCGGCCGGCCATCCCTCACAATATATATATATATAGTGGACTGGACCACCAGGAGGCACACATCCACCCTGACCCCGACACAGACAGACGTGGGTCACAAGTTCACGACACACTTTTTAATTTTTTTGTCCTTTCCCAGTGGGAAACGCCTTCCCACGCCATGGAACCCAACATGGCTGCACCAAACTCCAGTTCCCATGGAGCCCTTGGGGAGTCCGAGACACCTGTGCAATTCAGGGGGGCTGCCACTTAGCACTCTGGGGGAGGAAATGCTCTGGATACACTCCCTCCCCTGGTCCTTCCAGTGCAAGGGCCCTGGCCATATGCCACAATATATACTGTACAGGGTGAGTCCAAATTATGTTAACACTAATGGTACTGCTGAGTATATACTTATATACAATTTTTGTGGACAATTTATGTGCCATATATGGTACAAGTGTTGAACATGATGGCAAACAGGTTGAGACATTCCTGTGACTCATCTTCACATATGAAGTATGATTTGTGAATAAAATGTTTCCACCATTCAAATGTTAACATTATTTTGACTCACCCTGTATATATAGTGACGTAGGGCCAGGGCCATTACCAGTCTGGGACGCCGGCCGGGTGGAAGGACTGAGGGAGATGGTATGGTTGGTACGCTGGAGGGCAGCCAATACTGGGTTGCTGTGGCACCACGGATTCCTGCAGAGCATGCTGGGAGCTGGAGTTTGGAGTAGCCCTGTTAGGTTCAGTGGGCACCACCGGGGGGAGCTGCAGAGACGATGGAACACTTTGAGGCAGGCAACACAAACTGAGTTGACTGGACTGACATCATTTAGGAAGGCACCAGTGTACCTGTTACACATGTTACACAAATTCTGTGGGCACTTCGACTCAATGGCGTCTCAATCTCTCCCAGTAAATGGCACATCCCCGCCTACGTGTGCCCACCACTGCTTCTGAGGCTCATCTCGCTCTTATTTTTCTCTCCTGTACTCATTTTTCCCCTCTTGCCCTTTAATTAGATGCCATTCAGCTCTCTCTTTCTGCTTCTCCCTTGATGACAGAGCTTGTGATTCACACATTTTCTCTCATTATGTTTTTTGTTGATGTTGTTGTTGCTGTTCTCTGCCCCTTATTGGACACATTCAGCTCCACGCTTTAAAAGCCAGAGTGACTCACCTGAGCTTCTGAAGCTTTATGAAAAGAGCCGCACCGCGGTGCCCCCCTCCCCGGTCGCCACTCAAATGAAAATGCGGGACATGCTGCCCTGCTTGAATCATTCAGGTAATTAGCCATCACTTTCATTCACAGCGGGCAGCAGTGCCAACTCGTTCATAAAGCTGCAACCGAATCTCTGTTATATACTGTAGAAGGAGGAAACCAGGAGAACCCTAAGTCAAATGTGCATGTGGGCCAGACCGATGTGCCTTACCTAATGTTCTGGCCGGTGGTCCGCCCTCTCTGCACGTCAAGCTGACATACCCTCCTTGAGAAAGTCCAAAAGGGAAAAAGGAGCTGGCATGGCAAGGGTGAGAGGGTCCTGGCTCTGTGATAAGGGATGAGGCAGGGTCAGATGTAGGAAAAGCTGGATGCCCGAGTGTTACCGTATGAGGAAGGTACGACGTTACATGTGCATTGTCAATTATCCAGTTTAGAAATAATAAAATCTGCTGTCCATCTAAGATGGCTTGAAATCTAAATAATCAATGTAGACCTCAGTGTTAACACCGTGCAATACGTATGTCTCTGTTATCGGTATGGGATTTATAAAAGCAGTATTAATGTTTGAGATGCACCATCTGTTGAAATGACAACTACTATGCATTTTATTGCTAAAAATGTTTGTAATGCACCACCTTTTGAATTGACAAAGACATACAGCAGCAATGAGGGTGAGAGGGTCCTAGCTGTGGGAAACGGGACGGGGCAGAACCAGATGTAGGAAAGGTTTGGATGTACGGGTGTTACTGTATAAGGAAGTTATGATGTTACATGTGTATTGTTATTTATCCAATTTAGTAATAATAAGCTGTGCCGCCCTTCTAAGAGAGGCTGAAATGTCAGTAATCAACGTAGACCTCAGTGTTAACGTTTGCAGCACACTATGAAATGTGTATGTCTCTGTTACATGCCATTCAGTATGGGATTTGTAAAAGCAGTGTTAATGTTTGTGATGTGCCATCTGTTGGAATGACAATTAAAATGCATTTCATTGCTAAAAATGTTTTTAATGCAAATTCTTTTGGATTGACAGAGACAGACTGTAGCAACGAGGGTAACAGGGCTCTGGTTGTGGGCACAGCCAGATGTAGTTAAGGTTGGATGTATGGGTGTTACTGTATAAGGAAGGTATGATGTTACATGTGCATTGTCATTTATCCAATTTAGTAATAACTAGCTGTGCTGCCCATCAAATATGGGTTAAAGTCTCAGCATTAACATTTGCAGCGTACCATACAATGCACATGTCTCTGTTATATGCCATTTGGTATGGGATTCATAGAAGTGTTAATGTTTCTGTTGAAATGACAATGCAATGCATTTTATTGCTAAAAATGTTTGTAATGAGACATCTTTTACAATGAGAGAGACAAAGTAGCTGGATGGAGACACACATACAGACAGACAGACATTCACATAGACACCTGTACTTTTTCTAAGGTAGATTTGTGCATCCACTTCTCTTTCTGTCCTAGATAGATCCATCTCTCAAGTGTTTATAATCTTCAGTTTCTTGCAATCTGGCGCATGGAATAAATTTAATTTTGAAAAACAAAAGACTGATATGTTTCTTGAGAAATATAGTTTGTTCTTGCCATTTTGAAGCCAGAATTGAATTTTAGCAATGCCAGTGTTCTGAGATGGAGATTTAAACATGGCAAAACGGGTGTGAGGCCTTCCAGAAGAATTATAAAGGTAGGTCAGTAATGCAATCGGTCTACCCAAGAAGGCTCACGCCAAATCTAGCAAGTTTCACAATGACTACCTGCTGGCTTCAGGGATAGCAAGCTTCCAACTAAGGTATAGCTGGCAAAACAACTAGAAAAGTCCCAAAATTTAGCAAAAAGCCCCACAAGAGGGAGGCTGACTGAAAACCCCTGGCCTGTGCAGAGAAAAGCAGAGAAGAACCTTTATAAGTTAAGAATTTATTTAAAAAAAACCAAAAAAACTAACCAGCCTACCTGAGAAGGTTCACCTCAAATCTACTAAGTCCCACAACTTTTGGAATTACAGAGATGTAGCAACTGGATGGATACACAGAGAGAGCATTGCCGGCACTCTCATCCCATATGATTACACGCCAGACTCACGTTAGTCATTTTTTATTAAGTCTTTTGATGCAGGTGTCGACTTATAATGACATATAGTAGTGTCTCCATGCCGCTGCTGGTTGCTACACGAACACATTCAGCACTACGATCAGCTGGGGACCTATCAGCTGATACTGGTACATCACTTTCGTTTTTCGATCTCAAGATCACTTGTATTAAAATCAGATTCCGAATCAGCAATAATAAGCAAAACGTTCTCTACGGAGTATTTTGTTTTGCGCATTCACTTCACTCTCTCGCCAGATCTGCTGAAAAGATATTCAGCCCTCAAAGAGTTAATTTATATAAATAGACACATTTTTCAATTAATACATTTGATGACCTAATATAATGTCATTTTGACACTCTGTGTCACACCTTGGATATTGCATTTAGTTTAAAATGTAAGCTGTTTCTATTTAGCCATGTTAGATTTCAAGTTTAAGTTTTTCTATTTAGTCTCGCTTGCTTTTCTGTTTCTCTATATTTCTTATCTTTTCACTCCCTTTTGCATACTCTGAGCAGCGAGCCAGGCCGACGTCATATGTGTATAACTGTGTATGTGACAAATAAGGAGATTGCGAATCTTTTCCATCTCGGTGTCTCACATTTCATCTTGAACTCCCATTTGGAGAGATATAGTGGAATAGGTGGAACTTACTGAAGGTGCTGCCATCTGCTGGCTACCACAGGCAGGTGTCTGTTACTGCCAATCTTCTGTCTGTTTTAAGATGTGAATCTTTATGCTCCTGCCTTCATTATCCGGAGACTTTCAGTTGACCACCTCTTAAATTATAAATGTGTAGCTGAATGAATCATTAATGCCAGCTAAATTATTGACACATGCTGCTGTGCTCCACATGTGGGATACTGTGACAGGCCTGTAGAAAAATGAATGTGTTACAGTGAGCAGGGTGGCCTCATCAGTGGACTCAGTGTGCATATCTGATCACGGCCATACCGTCAACTTGTCCAGCTCCACGGTCCAGCCTCCCATTTTAGGATCTTTAGCTGCATTTACTTTGGAGTTTTCTGGAATATCCTGCAGAGCCAACGTGATGGGCTGCATGCCGTTCCTTTCTGTTTTCAAAACAAGGCAAGTCTGGTACTTCATTCATGTACGCTATAAAGGCGCTATATAAGGCATGGCTGACATGAATTAAACTCTGAATGTATAGCTAGTGTGATGCCCCCTGTCACACATGTGCGAGTAGGAGGCAGCTAAAGAGCCTGAGTAAATGTAATAAAACATCCGACCAGGGGGCGGCGGAATGCACTGACTGTCTTTCTCAGTTACCTACAGACCTTTCCCTGGAAATCCTGCAAGGTTCCAGCACCTCTGAAAACATCCCTTCCAGTGCCGGCCCCTTTGCTGACATTACTTCCGGACCAGAAGACATCACTTCCAATTCCAGCCCTTTTGATGACGTCACTTCCTTTATGGGCCTTTAAAGCCTCCATCTTTGTCTACTATAAGCAGCTCTGTTCTATGTACACAAGGGGGCTTCGCCCCCTGCTCGCTTCGCTCGCCTACCCCTGGCGTTTTGAACCCGTGCCCGCTGGGCAGCCGTAGTTTCAGACGCGCATTGTAGGAGCTTGCGTTGTTTTGAACCCATGCTTGCCCTGCTTCTGCGGTTTGAGACGCGTGTTGTAGGCGTATATCCGTCAGTCGAGCTCGTTCGGTTTGAACCCGTGCCTGCTTTGCCTCCGCAGTTTCAGATGTCGGGTCTCGTTCGGTGTTCTGTACGATCCCAAGCAGCACATTATTCCTAACTTCACTCCGCAGTAGTGCCACGCACAATATGGCGGTGACGCCTGCGCCTTCACTACGCAGTAGTGCCACTCACAATATGGCGGCGACGCCTGCGCCTTCCGTATTATGTTGGGTTTTACCCTGCTGTTTAGGCACCTTTGCCTTTCGTACTGTCCCGCGCCTTCCGACGCGCGATGTAGGCGCCTGCACCTTCTGGGTCTGCCTCCACTGTGTGGTGTGGACGTTTAACTGTCATTTTTTCAGCCTTTATATTCTGTATCTCGCTGTGCATGTGTTTCGTGCCTAGGTTTTTTTGAAGCTGTTGCATTCCAGTTTTCATCATCTGTAACCTGCTCTCCATGTGTTTGTCCCCATTCTTTAACCTCTTTATGACGTTTTACTTTGTTTCCTACTCTGTCTTTTATTTCTGACCTTGCTTTATCCTGCTTGCGGCATGTCAGACGGTTTGTAGTCTCTCCCGTCTCGCTCTGGGGAGGGGGGCTTTGTGTGGCGCCTGCGCACTATGTCTCCTGCGTCCACGGGCAGGTCCCTGCGTCCATATCCGGTTTACCATTCTCGGTTAGTAATATGGATCATGCTTCTAAAAACTCAGGAACACAATATACGGGTGGCTGCCCCAAACCTTTATGATGTCTTAGTCTAATCTTTATCACAGAAGCGTAGCTGACAGGATGAAGTCCCAGAAGAAACCGGGACACAAACTTTAAACAACCCAGGTAGGAGAGCACCAGGGCCGGAGTTGGGAGGGAGTGTGACAGAGCTTTTTGGGAGGTGTGGAGGAGAATCGTATTGTTAAGTTTGGTTTAGTGTTTATTGTGGTGGTTGTAGTGCTTTGGAGGCACCATAAAAAAGAAGTAAAATATTTGTAGTGCTTTTAACCTGTGTGCAGTGTGTTTGTCTGTTGGGGTAAAGGTGAGCAATAGTGTCACCAAGCGTCCACATCATGACACCCCCTAACCCCGACACAGACAGGAGGGACACACAGATTTTGCCACACAGTATGCCTCCGCTGTGCTGTGTGCCTTGCGCTGCTGTGGCGGGTTGAGCCACGATAATTAAAGGGGCTCTTGCCAGCAGACGGCCAGGAGTCCCATCTGGGATGCCAATTGTGACACTCAGGGCGTGTACAGCTGCCCTAACCTCGACACAGACAGACACGAGACAGAATTAGCACCCAGCACACGGCTTATTTATACAGTGCACAGCTCACCAACACACAAGGCTCACAGAGCCCAGCACAGTCCCCTTTTATTCCGCCAGTCCTCCTCCTCAAGCTTTGTCCTGTTCCTCCCGACTCTGGCCATTGACTTCTGGTGACTGGCCCCTTTTTATAAGGCATCCGGAAGGACTCCAGTTGCCCAATGAGCACTTCTGGGTGTGGCGGAAGTGAGACTAAATAGGACCCTGAAAACATCCATGAGCCCCCTGGCGGTGGCCATGGGCCCTAGCAGGGTTGAGTTCCTATGCTCACAACCCGTGGCCCCCCTGCAAGCCAAGGGGGCTGCCCTCTTTCAGAAGTGGTCTTGCAAATACTCTCTCTCCTGATCCTTCCATACTCAGGGTGTCCCGGCTGGCCACCGCAATGTCAATTAGAAATCTGACATTGGAAAAATTGACTGGAGTGGGGATACCTATGAAAAAAAAAAACAACAGCTATAACAAGGAAATAATTCGCTGATGACTTCTTCAGACTGATGAGAGTGGGCAGTAGTTTCTGTTGAGGTTATGGATCACCTGGGGATGTCAGAGGGAAGATAACAGTTTCTGGGACTCTTCAGATGTCCATGTGAGAAAGCATCCCAAATGATTATCGTCCTGTGGCACCTACTCCTGTGATCATGAAGTGCTTTGAGAAACTGCTCCGGACTCACATCATTTCAAGCCCTCCACCCATGTTAGACATACACCAGTATACTTACTGGGCAAACAGATCTATGGAGGACGTCAAGGCCACAACTCTCCATGTTGTCCTAACCCAATTAGAACAGCAGGGGAATTACGCTAGGCTGCTCTTTGTAGATGTTAGCTCTGCATGTAATACCATCCTTCCTCAAAGATTGGTGACCAAATTGAAAGACCTGGGACTGTCCCACTCTATCTGCCTGTAGACTATGGACTTCCCTTTCGATTGCTCCCCAAGGGTTAGAATAGGCCCCCGCATCTCCTCAATCTTCAGCCTTCGCAATGGTCCTCCACAGGGCTGTGTACTGAGTCCTCTTCTCTTCACCCTCTACGTTCATAACTGCAAACCCCCCTCACACTCCAGAAATGGCATCATCAAATTAATGAATGACACCACCATAGTGGGGCTCATTTCTAGGTGGGATGACTCCTCTGATTGGGATGAGGCTGTTTGTGTGGTGCAAACACAACATTAGGGTTCTTGACACCACCAAAACCAAAGAGCTGATCATTGACTTTAGGAGGAAGAAATGGATGTTCAGCCTCTTTTCATTGGTGGGGACTGTGTGGAGAGGGTCTTGGATTTCCAGTTCCTGGGTAGGTAGGTAGATAGATAGATAGATAGATAGATAGATAGATAGATAGATAGATAGATAGATAGATAGATAGATAGATAGATAGATAGATAGATGGGGTCGTTGAACCAAGCTCTGAAGATTATCAGATGCCCCTTTCCATCCCTGGAAGATCTTCATAAAAAGGCCCAGAGCATACTAAGAGATCAATTCCATCCTGGTCACTCTCCGTTTGAACCGCTGCCCTCGGGCAGATGTTTTAGGACAGTAAATACACGAACAAACAGATTTAAAATACAGATTTTACTCAAAAGCCATAACTACGGTAAATGCTGCTCATATTGCAAAGCCTTAAATTATACAATGAAAGAATACCAGCAGGATTTGAAGAATGTCTTGTATGTGTGGCAAGTTGTGCATATCCTTATAACTTTTCTAATCTCTTTTTGCTTTGCACTGACAGGCTGGCATCCAATTTTCATTGTGTATGTGCAATGATAATAAAGACTTATGAATGAATGAATGAATGAATGAATGAGTGATAGGGAGTGGAATAGTCGGAGAGATAAACATATGGGAAACCTCCTCAGGCACAAATGAGTGATAGCAGTTCTTCATTTGTTCAGAGGGGCTCTGGGCTTATGCCACATAAAACCAATTTAGAGAAGGTAAGAAGACCTAGTAGCCATTCTAATTATTCCTATTATTCAAAAAAAAGCAAATCAAGTCTAAAAAAAATGATAAGCACAAATGTAATGGCTAATTATGAATGGCACTATATAGTGTGGTACCCGGATGGGGGTGGTACCTAGCCAGGACACCCAGGAGGACCGGAGGAGGGCTTGTGCCTCCTCCAGACCACGAGGGGGCGACTGCCCTGGTTGCTTTGGGGGCCACGGGTACAGAGCTTGGAAGCTCTACCCTGTAGGGGCCCGTGGTCACCGCCAGGGGGAGCCCCAATACCTTGGGGACCCTGGACTCCAGCGCTTCCGCCACACCGGGAAGTGCTGGGGGGAAGAAAAGAGGGGTTACCCGGGGCGCACAGCCGGCACTTCCGCGACACTGGGGAGTGCCGGTGGAAGATTGCCGGGCAGCACCTGGAGCACATCCGGGTGCATATAAAAGGGGCTGCCTCCCTTCAGAGATGGACAGGAGTCGGGTGGAAGTAGGACGACGTCGGAGGAGGACAAGGAGGCGGCCTGAAGAGAAAGGCATTTTGTTGTGTGGCCAGGACTTTGGGGACTGTGGGGTTTGTGAGCACTGTAAAAATGGAAAATAAACGTGTGTTGGGTGACATGAACGTGTCTGCCTGTCTGTGTCCGGGCCAACCTCCACAATAGATAAAGATTTGGGTGGAAAGAGTTCAGGAAGGTATGCTTTAGAAGGTGAGTTACAGACTGAAATGTTTTACATACTACTGAATGTAAAAGGTGCTACACAGTAAACAATTTTTCTTTATTTGAAAACAAATTTGAGCTCGCTGTCAAAAGTGCTACATAAAACATTGTATGTATATATCCTTACATTTGGCTCACTGTAAAGATTCCATCAATTTTTAAATTTCCAGAATCTGGCATCCATCCGAGGTCAAGCTCATTCACCCACCCATCCATTCATTACATGAACATTTTCTGCCACCCTCCCACTTCAGAGACGTAGAGAGCAAAGGCTGATCCCCTACCACTTGACCAAAAGTGGACTTCACTATATGATGAGGGAGATGAGATTCAAGACAACTAGACTTCATTGTTAGATCAGAGGGATGGGCTACAGTCGCTACACGATAAGTGGACTTCACTTTTAAATCAGGGAGGTGGACATTAGGAAAAGTAGACTTCATATCAGATCAGGGAGGTGGGCTTCAGGACAAATGGACTTCACCTTTAGATAAGGGAGGTGAGGAGAAAGCCAAGTGTATTTGAGGAGGTGGGCACTGGGACATGTAGACATCAATATTAGATTAGAGAAGTGACAATACAGACATGTAGACTTTATTATTAGATCAGGGAAGTGGGCAGCTGGACAAGTGAACTTTACTATAAGATACGTTGGACTTCACTCTTAGATCAGGGAGGTGGGCACTGGGACAAGTAAACTTCCCTATCAGATCAGGGATGCAGGCAGCAGGCCAAGTGTTCTTCATTATCTGATGAGGGAGTCTGGCATTGGGACAAGTAAACATCACTATTAGATAAGAGAAGTGACAATCAGGACACGTAGAGTTTATTATTAGATCAGGGAAGTGGGCAGCTGGACAAATGAACTTTACTAGA